>NC_079165.1:77564195-77764195 GCF_947568905.1 Ostrea edulis | reverse complement strand
TGTGATGACCTATGTATTTTATTTGATAATTTGTTAGTTTTAACTCTAATGAATGGAAATAAATACACTTTTAAAACTTGTATCAGATAAAACTGCGAGTATGGATTTACCTTAATTTGTACGTGGCGGCCGTCGGTCGCCTCTTATTATTTGGCAGCCACAACTGGAATTAACTGGCAGCTGCCAGTTATTATATGGTGGTCTTCACTTTAAATTTTTTTTCTGGAGGCCGCCACCACTTAATCGAACTGACAGCCGTTATTTATGGAGCGCCAAATTAACATAAACTCAAATAATTATTGCGCGCATTAATTGAATTGATGATAGCATTAATTCTTCAGCTGAATTGATGCGCGCTTCAATTGAATTAATGATCTCTTCAAATGAATCATGCCAAGAAAACCTTAGCAGTCTGAATATCGTGTAAACTCCCTGGCTTCAATAAAACCCCATTACAGGCTAATTAACTTCAAGCTGTTTAGCGACCGCGGTGGCCATCGCCATAGAATAAATTTACCGTTATGTTTTCGACGACTTTCTGTCTTATCTGGGTCACTCTGTTTGAAACTAAACACAACATTCTCAATCTGCGTTAGGTTTAGGGACTTGCGTATTTTATTTGACTAATGTTATACATTTTAAAATTTTTTAGTCCTACTCTCCCTTTTACCATTTATTTACATATCACATGGAAACAAAATCTCTACGAATTAGCCTTAAAAAACAACAACCCATCTTTAAGTAAAATGCTAAATTCCATCAATGATAATTTAGCGATAGAAAAATGCAATATAAAAGTGTTTGCACATTGTGATAGGGGAGGAAATAACTTAGTTTTTGTTTGTTCATGGATTCAGTGACATCGGTTTCGAGAATAGAAATGATGCTATTTTTAAATAATGAAAATTCAAACTCCTTCATTGGACTAGACATATTTGTTTATTTCTTTAAATCATCATAAACATGATTATACACCAATGATATCATTTTAATGAATCATTTCAACCAGAAATGTAAATAATGGTAGTTATGTCTCTGTTTTAACATTTTTCAACCACAAACATTTCAGTCCTACCCACCCAGTTCCAATGATCTCTTTCTGTAATTAAGCCAAGCAAGAATTGGTGGGAAATTACAAACGGCGCGGCATGTATTGTTCATAGTTAAAAATGAATTTTGGTGTGGATTATATTCTCAATAATCTTAAACCGAAACGCACACCACCAGTGTTACAAGCACACCGTGAATTGTATGTTGAGGCGCAAGATGTCCCAGACGTTTCCACTGCTGGTAACCCTGCAAGCTTACTAGATCCGCGCCCACTTCGAATTCGGCAAATTCAGGTAAAACCCGATTCTTATTCCTCATTGTATATTATCATTATCAATGTAGATCACATAGATATTCTCGAGATCTGTTGTCTTTAATTAGTAGAACCTTATATAACTAAAAATGTTATATCCGAGGTGGCGGATCAAATATTCACAAGATGATTTTGAGTACTTCGACTACTACTGAAAATTCTACTTGTGCTCTCTAGTCTATTATTTGAAGTGTGCATTGTGCATGTATCAACAAAATCTGTAACTTTCTCGAATAATATGCAAATAATAAATTTTTGTCAAATCAGAGACCTATTATATTATAATATATTTATGTTTCTGTCAAATGCTAAACAATGTTTTATTTCAAAATAGGAGCAAAATAATATCAATGTACCGGTAATTGAAGTTCAACATCAGGGACGAAAACCAAGACCTGTCAAAGCTTTTGAAGATTTGAAATGTACGGCGAGAAGAATGAGGAGGAGAAAATATGAAGAGGCATTTAGAAATGCTTCTAAGTTATTCCCCAGTTAACTATTGTACTTTTAGATCCTTCAGCTCTACTGTATAATTGTTTACTTATAATCATTCTAGAATGAATCTTAAGGCGACGTTACTTTATTTTTTGTAAATATATCATACTAAGTATAATTAAGTTTATGCTCTCTTATTATTTAGTTTGATTCATTCTAGTATAATGAAAGTATATAGAAAAGTTAGTAATATTTATATACGTGTTATAAAATACATATATAGATTAATAAAAAAAATTCCTCTTGTTTTTTCGGCTCATACTTAAAGTTGATAGTCTCTTCCCATTCTCCGAACTTTTTAGGTTTTTTCTTAATTCTTTTTGTCATTGTATCCTCTATCTGAACAATCCTTGAAACTGTGCATTTAGGCAGCAGAATTTTGAGATAAGATCAGCGACAAGAATTTGAGGTAATAAAACCATGGTAACACTGGCCCCCTGCTGCACGGACAGAGTAGCCATCACTTATCTAAACTGCGGGTCACTAATTTCTAACGGTTCTCCTACACTGTCGATTTTGGTTGGGGATTGCTCGGCATGTAATGATATCAACAATTGAATTGATGCGCGCTACAATTCAATTGAAGAGAGCAATAATTGATATAATGCGCGCATTAATTCATTTGATGAGAGCAATAATTGATTTAATGTGCGCATTAATTCAATTATTGCTCTCTTCAATTGATATAATGATATCTTTAATTCATTTGAAGAGAGCAATAATTCTTTTAGAGAGAGCAACTACATAATTAAAGATATCTTCAATTCAACATATCCACAATTGAATTAATGATCTCTTTAATTGAATTGTTGCTCTCTTTAAAAGAATTGATGCGCGCATGAATTCCTTATACAAAAGCATTGTAAATGATTTAAAGATATCTTCAATTGAATTAAAGAGATCATCAAATTATTTATACCGAGCTCTAAATTAATTATTGCGAGCAATATTTCTACTAAATTGATGCTCTCATCAAATGAGTTGAAGAGAGCAATAATTGAATTAATGCGTGCATCAAATCTATTATTGCTCTCATTAATTGAATTAATGCGCGCATTAATTGAATTGATGAGAGCAATAATTGAATTGATGCGCGCATTAATTCATTTGATGAGAGCAATAATTGATTTAATGCGCGCATTAATTCAATTAAGGAGAGCAATAATTGAAGTGATGATATCTTCAAATAATTGAAGATATCTTCAATTATTTGAGTTTATGTTAATTTGGCGCTCCATAATTCATGTCAAGGGTAAAACTCTTCAACATTCTACCACCCTCTCAAATTACCAAGACTTTTCTTGTGTACAAAATTTTAGGCCAGCTTGCTTTATTTAAACTTAGCTGCATCTGACGTGCTGGAATTCTGCTTACCTATTTCTCACCGCCTACATCATGCCTCTGGTGTATAGGGCAGTAACCAGGTTGATCTCCACCTTTACCAGACCTTTATTTTGTTTAGTAGAAGATTCCAGTTCTGTGGAGGTCCAATATCGTTTCTCCTTCTACTGTTCGCCTTCGGTTGATCGGGAATATTTTCATTCTCTTTTTGTCAGGGGTCCTGCTAGACCGAGCTGTTATTGTTATGTCGACTGTCGGGAGTTTGACTCAGATTGTCGACTGTCAGGAGTCCTGCTCACAGCTGGGTTTTTTATGTCGACTGTCGTGAGTCCTGCTCACAGCTGGTTTTGTTATGTCGACTGTCGTGAATCCGGCTCACAACTGATTTTGTTATGTCGACTATCGTGAGTCCGACTCACAGCTGATTTTGTTATTTCACTGGGTCCTCCACGTCTATCTTTTCTTCTTTATAATCATGGACTTGTTCTCTCTTGCTGACACCTGGATAACAGGCCTTGATTTGAGGTCTTAAACCACCCAATCTAACAATACATAGGATCCTCCTCACAATTCAATTAATTTGTAGGATCCTCCTCAAACTAAAGCAGTTTATGTTGGTAATTTTCTGTTATTCCTCAACGTTTAAATCCATTTAACAACATAGCTTTTTTACATGAAAAAAAGTGGGGATAAGAACTGTGATTAGTTTCATAAATCCTATAAAGAACACAAAACTACGAGTAGGGAAAATGTGGAACCCTGGACACCCCAGAGGTGGGATCAGGTGCCCAGGAGAAGTAAGCATTGATATCCTGCTGACTGGTCACACCCACCGTGAGACCTCTATCCTGATCAGGTAAAACAGAGTAATCCATATTTAAAGTTGAATCTTGGTGTTAGGGTCATTGGTCACTTCTGTTTTGTTTGAGTTAATTTTGAAACCATCTACCTTGCACATTTTTGTATTCTAGCTGTTGGCCTTTTCTTGGATCTCCTGACATGTATGGGTTTCATCACGGGCATTAAATTCTAAATCCTCTGTGGTAGTGAAAGTTCTCATTTAATACTCCCGGGGTTGTAAGTTTGACAGAGAACCTAATCTGTTGCAACTATATAATTATGAAAGTATATAGGACACAGCACATTAACCTGGTCTGACTCCCGATTTAATTTTTAAGTATGTGCATGTTGCTGCTTAAAGCTTTACATGCACTTGAAGTTGTTGTAGAAGCTTTTTATGAGGTCAATGAGGTGTGTGACTATCTTGTATCTATAATTTTCTTTTCCTGGTTTCTTGAGAGACAAGCTGACTTGAAGGATATAACAATCAGATATACATGTTAAGATCATATTTTAAAAGTTCTGCATTCAAGATTGTTTCCTGGAGCTTTCCCATATTTTAGACTCTAATATTGTGGCTGATACATATGATGTATCATATCAGGTGGTTTAGTACTGATGTCTACCATAGTTCAAATATACATGTACATCACATTCATTTTGTTTTTGGATCAGAACATGAATATATATCACATTTGTTTTATGTCAGTATTAGAACATGAATATTCATTACATTCATTTTGTGCAAGGATCAGAACATGAATATTCATCACATTTTTTTCTCTTGGTTCAATAGCGTTTTCCAATTATCTTCACAAAACTACATTCTTCAACCAAAAGTGTGTTCCAAAAGAAAATTGCCTCTAGATTTATCATTTTATAAAAACAAACTCTTCTGAAGTGAGCATTTCTGATTCTCTTTCGATGAAATCAAAACACCAATCTTGGAGAAGTTTTTTTGTGACAATTAGTATCTTCTAATTAATTTTAGAAGTTCTTTGATCACATATTGTAGAGATAAGACAAACATGCACAAACTTTAACTTAGGAGCACTTATTCACTATAAAACTATAAACACAGTCTAAACATGTAAGTAATCACTCAGAAAATGTCAAAGTGAAATAAATACCACCATATTTATTGTTCAAAGCCATACAGAAATTTCATCATTACAGAATCAGTTCAATAAATCTGATAAAGCTCTGTGGACCTAATGGTAATTATGTGGTACCAATAATTGCACTGCAACTAATATGAAAATTTCTCTGGTTAGGATACACGTCAAATTCATGCTTTGATTTAAACACATACTCTTTAAATTAATTCTAACACCACATTATAAAACATGTAATTAAGGCCAATTCAACTTAATTAGTAAATTAATATCATCCAGGGTCAGCAAAAAGTATGGGGCGGGTGGGAGGATTTTATTTTTTTAATTTTTATTTTCTGAGAAATTTTTTAAAGACAAACGAGTTTTCCCCCCCAACAGATGCGCATCATTTAATGTCAGATGGATATATCAATCTATGCTATTTTCACAGACGAATTCTAGGTTAAGCTTTAATTTAAACAGAAATATACCGATCTTCGTCAAGATTTACACCTGTAAGAACGCGATAAATTAAGAAAACCATATAGATCTATTTTCTTCACGTGGCTTTTCACATTGCTATACCGGAAATGTAAACAAGAAGTGTAAATACCAGAGTTGGACATGGAAATATTCTGGAAATCGCAAGTTTCGCAGAATAAAAAAATCGGGGCGGGCGGGGATGATAATCTATCAATTAAATTGTATTGGCCTAACACACTAAAGATATTTCAAATACATAATACATACACGATATAAAAAGACACATTGAAAACTTGTGTTACAACAGCGAAACGCGATACAAAAAGATATTGAAACATTATATTAACACAGCGATATATTTATACAAAAAGATTACGATAACGATATGTTATATAAAATGATATTGAAAACTAATGTTACGACAGCAACACCTGATGTAAAAGGACATTAAAAACTTGTGTTACAACAGCGACACCTGATGTAAAAAGACATTGAAAACTTGTGTTACGACAGCGACCTCGTACCTGATATAAAAAGACATTGAAAACTTTTGTTACGACAGCATATAACATTCAGCAACATTGAATACATAAATATCACCACACACTGTATATCTACATGTAGCAGGGCTTGAAAGATTACAACGATAAAAACACCACAATATTATCTATCTACAATAATTCATTTACGCTTAATTCTAAAAGGACTCAAAAGAACATGACATAGTAACTACACTGTATTACTTTGTTTATCAATTTCAAGTAACTTTATATATACTGTAAAATCTTCACCAACAACAAGTAACTTTATTTATATTGTTAAATCATAACCAACCACAGTAACTTTATTGATACTGTAAAATCTTCACCAACAACAAGTAACTTTACATATTTAATGTAAAATCATTATTTTAACAACAACAAGTAACTAAATACATGCATCTACTATTAACCTAGCATTTTACATGCATTAATTACTGTCAATTTATTTTTTATTTATCAACAAGTAACTCATGAAGACTTCCCATGTGAAGTTTCATTGGTAAAGTTCAAATCAGAAATTTCTGGAAAACATTTCTTTAAAATAAATCATAATTACACTTCTATAAGATTTTTAAACAATAACTGGCCACAGAAACAGACAGACAAACTGAGTACAAATTCAGTCACTGGTCAAGTTTTTCATCACTTTTGCTGGACTTTATACCGAGTTATATTTTACACTGAAGTGACCAGGAGTGAGCGTCCATGCTGCAGACTGACCGGTCCTCGCACCAGATCTGGGTTAGGGCCGACTGCGACAGTCCTGTCCCCGAGGTTTTGAGGATCTGGTCCTTGTCTGTACTCCAGATTAGGTCCGACTGCCTGTACGAAGTCTTTGCTACAACACAGTTCATGTTCATTAACTATATTGATATCATATCGTATAAGTGGAATTTTTAGCGAGGATTTAATTTTGGCATTATAAGCGAAGAGTGATGAGAATATTGCTAACAGTCTATTCTGTATTGGATGTAATAGTTATCTTTCTTGGAATTATAAAGTCGCAAAAAATCGATAGGCTCTTGCTGAATATATCTTTATGGAAATATCTCTAATTTTTGTGTCTTGCTAAAAAATTCCACTTATATAGGTATCTAAAACAAGTTTCAAATAAAGGAGATTGAAGTAGAGAATCAGCATTGTTGGGCACCAGCAAATGTATTACTAAATAGTCTGGCCTTGCTGTGGTTACTTAATTGAACTTTGTTATCCACTGTTCATTTGATTTTCACCTTTGAAATTAAATTTTACACAATCATCACATGTGTGAGGATCGATTCATCATTATATGCGTGAGGATTTATCTTGCACGTGAAGAATGATGATCAATATCCTAACTGGAGCAGATTTCTATGTACCTAAGCAGGGATTTATCTGGTCCTATTGGCAGAGTCGGATCCGGTCCGAGTGGCTTGGTGAGATACAGAGAATGATTTCTAGAATGGGTTATAAGTCTTGTAGTGTGTCCGCTGAAAAAAGAAACCAAAATTTCAACTGTGCAATTTGCCTACAATCAACTTAATTAATGTAACACAGTTTCAGTGTGCTTGGCAACCTCTCTCTTATTTATGAATTTTTTGCAATTATTTACTGATATTGAATGATAGAGGTTAGAAAGATGGGACAGGGTCATCAGAGCAAAATAATTTTTGCATCTTTTCATAAAAAGCACCATTATACATGTATAAGGTTAAAATTCCAGGAGGGGTCTAGATTTGTAAACCATGTGCCATTGTAACAACAGGAGAACAGGAATCAGGTGAATGTTTGTAACAGTATTATCTAGAAGACTTGGATTTTGCAGATGACCTGGCACTTATATCATCAAAGTTTAAACACATCCAGTCAACAAGAGTGAAGGAGAAAGCAGAGAGAGTGGAACTAAAACAGAAGCAAGAGAGGCAAGACAATGAGGATGAATGGGGGAGAGACATGAAGGTAAAGATAGAGGAAGATGAGGTGGGAGGTAAAGGTAGAGGAAGCTGAGGTGGAAGATAAAGGTAGAGGAAGATGAGGTGGAAGGTAAAGGTAGAGGAAGACGAGGTGGAAGTTAGGAGAAGATGAGGTGGAAGTTAGAAGATGAGGTGGAAGTCAGAGGAAGATGAGGTGGAAGGTAAAGGTAGAGGAAGATGAGGTGGAAGGTAAAAGTAGAGATAGATGAGGTGGAAGGTTAAGGTAGAGGAAGATGAGGTGGAAGGTAAAGGTAGAGGAAGACGAGGTGGAAGGTAGAGGAAGACGAGGTGGAAGGTAAAGGTAGAGGAAGACGAGGTGGAAGTTAGGAGAAGATGAGGTGGAAGTTAGAAGATGAGGTGGAAGTCAGAGGAAGATGAGGTGGAAGGTAAAGGTAGAGGAAGATGAGGTGGAAGGTAAAGGTAGAGGAAGATGAGGTGGAAGGTAAAGGTAGAGGAAGACGAGGTGGAAGGTAAAGGTAGAGGAAGACGAGGTGGAAGTTAGGAGAAGATGAGGTGGAAGTTAGGAGAAGATGAGGTGGAAGTTAGAAGATGAGGTGGAAGTCAGAGGAAGATGAGGTGGAAGGTAAAGATTGAGGAAGATGAGGTGGAAGGTAAAGATTAAGGAAGATATGGTGGAAGGTAAAGATTGAGGAAGACAAGGTGGAAGTCAGAGGAAGATGAGGTGGAAGAGTCGTTAATCTGGAAGTTATAGTGATAAAACAGGAGGATCACAAGACATTAAGAGCAGGACAAACAAGACAAGGGCAGCAAATAGGAGACTGCAGAAGAATGGAGCACAGCGAACATTGGAGTTGGAACAAAGGTCAAGCTATTTAACCTGTATTGTTGTGGAGTTGTTTACCTGTGTGTTGTGGAGTTGTTTACCTGTGTGTTGTGGAGTTGTTTACCTGTGTGTTGTGGAGCTGTTTACCTGTGTGTTGTGGAGTTGTTTACCTGTGTGTTGTGGAGCTGTTTACCTGTATTGTTGTGGAGTTGTTTACCTTTGTGTTGTGGAGTTGTTTACCTGTGTGTTGTGGAGTTGTTTACCTGTGTGTTGTGGATTTGTTTACCTGTGTGTTGTGGAGTTGTTTACCTGTGTGTTGTGGAGTTGTTTACCTGTGTGTTGTGGATTTGTTTACCTGTGTGTTGTTGAGTTGTTTACCTGTGTGTTGTGGAGCTGTTTACCTGTGTGTTGTGGAGTTGTTTACCTGTGTGTTGTGGAGTTGTTTACCTGTATTGTTGTGGAGTTGTTTACCTTTGTGTTGTGGAGTTGTTTACCTGTGTGTTGTGAATTTGTTTACCTGTGTGTTGTGGATTTGTAGGGACGAAGACAACAGCTGATCCCTGGCAATCGACTCACCCAGCTGGGGAGAGGGGACCCATATCTGTAATAGAAATTGTTAATGAGCTTAAGACAATATTATAAACACTAACCATAGACATCTGAATATAATACGATAGATCTGAGAGATTGGACACAATAACACAACTATTGATGTGATTGTGAAGTATAATGACTGTAAGTATATTATTGCAGCACCCGACCTACAAGTGGAATTACATCCAACATATTCACTGGTATCCATTGTTTTTTTTTACCCACTCAAGCAACACGTAGAATTACATCCGATCTATTCATTGTTTTCTACCCACCCAAACAACATGGAGAATTACATCCAACCTATTCATTGTTTTCTACCTACCCAAGCAACATGTAGAATTACATCCAACCTATTCATTGTTTTCTACCCACCCAAGCAACATGTAGAATTACATCCGATTTATTCATTGTTTTCTACCCATAAAACCAACACGTAGAATTACATCCAACCTATTCGTTGTTTTCTACCCACCCAAGCAACATGTAGAATTACATCCAACCTATTCATTGTTGCCTACTGTTTTTAACCTTCTTAACAGGTTTTATCTACAACTCACAGATCATATTTTTGAGGTACGCGCTCGAAGACAGTGCAGACAAATCTGGAGAGGAGTCAGTGAAACAGAAAGTGTTGATATCATAAAGGTATTCTACTTACTGGGATGTTACAAGGAGAGTTTTCATTGACACTTTCCTTCCTTGCGAGTTCTCATTCTTCCTGGATTCATTGCTGAAAGTGTTAAACAATGTAGAGATCACAATTTGCCGTGGTTGTCTACAAACACCTATTAATCTGCACGGGTTTCATGTTGTTGCTCTCAATGAAAAGTGTGATGGACCATGGCTTTATCTTAACAATGTTACATACCTTTCCTGAGCTGGCGATGTGTCGGAATTTTCTGCAACGATGGATGTACCAGACACGTCAGGGAAGGGTGATGTAACGTAAGATCCTGACACGCGTGATCTCTCGGAATTCCCTGTTAGGAAGGACAGAAATGAACCTATGCCTGAAGCTGATTGTATGTTTTAATGAATATCTTATTCTATTTCGTATACTTACCTCCCTTCTGTGTGGATCTATTCTGGTCTTCCCTGAAATAATGGATTGTGATCATTCTAACTATGACTTTGACTTGGAATTCCAACAAATTGAAATGGGAGACTTTTATATATTCTGCAATTTCAGTTAAGGTTGAGAGCCCCTGATACTTAAAAATCACAATTGTTAAAGTATTCAATGAATCAATTTCTAATGTTTGTTTTTATCATAGAGGATATAAAACAAATTGTAATTCCCCCCAGTGCTTCCATTGTTTTTGTATCCTCTATTCGATACAAAACAATCAGACCTTTATTCCTTATACAGTAAAGCACGGTTATACTGAACCTCCAAGGCCAGCAAAAAACAGTTCATTATCACAAAACTTCGTTATACTGGATTATCCGATATAACTTTTGTTATTTTCCTCTATTTTATGAGGGAATAAATATCATTTCGTAATAAGCATGAATTCATTATAAGGGTGTTCGTTAGAAGCATGTTTCACTGTATTTATATCTCCTGCGGTAACATTTGAACTCGTGAGGGACCAATTTTTGTGGACTGTTGGAATAATAGTTTTTTTGAGATGTGATTTCAGGGATATGATTTCTGTGCCCATGAATTGAAACATATTATACAAATCTTACATATTCATTGCAGTTTGAAATTTATGGAATAGGAGTTCCCAAGAAATCCACAAAAATTAAGCCCCCATGACTCATCATTAACAAATATTTCTTTTTCTAAATGCTGAAGATTTCAAGTTGAAAAGTCAATGTCAGATATAAAATACAATGAAACACTAGTATAAATGTAAAGAAGTAAAAGTATCAGGCAGGTACATACTTAGTCCCCTCCCACTTCTTTAGCAGAGAGCTTGTGGAGGTCTCGTCGAAATTGTTAGAATACAAAACCATCTCAACAATGTCCGCCCCCATGTGAGGAAACTGTTCCAGCAGCCGTTGTTTTACTGAAGTCCAAAGACCAAGTCATCTACTACATGTGTTTTCCTCAGTATAGCATAGCCAAGAAATGAAGGCAGTCAGTATATCACTAACCTCCTTTAATTACTGCTGCTGAATTTAAACTTTACCTATTTTTGATGATTAGCACACTATAATAAAGTTGGCACCATCTCAATATGGACTGAAAAAATTGTTGAATGTGGCGAAAAACAGCAAACAATCAATCAATCAATCAATATGAATTAATAAGTACTACGGGAACAGTTTTAGTGTTTGGAATATTCAAATTTCTTTTAAAAAGCAGTTCGAAATAATGGCTCTTAATATATTTGCAGAATTTTATTTCATGCAGTTGCTTAAAATTCATATCCATTGATAGAAGTTTTGGCACTTATTTTCACAAATTTTCCCCATTAGTCAAAAAATGCCAATTGAAATTTCAAGTGCACAAAAATAAAACGACATTCAAGTTGTAATTTTTCATAAAACCCCACTCAATCAATCAATGATTTGACATTGGCACACAAATTCTTACTGTTCTTTTTCTCATCTGGTGACATTTCCGATTCTCTGGTGTGGTCGCAGTGTCTTCTTGGATTTGATGGAGACACTTCTGGCGATCTCGCCCCCTTCTTCTGATTTGATGGAGACACTGCTGGTGATCTCATCCCCTTTTTCTGGCTCGATGGAGACATTGCTGGTGATCTCGCCCCCTTCTTCTGATTTGATGGAGATAATGCTGGCGATCTCGCCCCCTTCTTCTGACTCTCCTCAGTAACCAATGATGTTTGCTGTGATGATGAAAGTTTTCTTTGATGCAAAGAAAGTGATTGATCTGAAGTATTGGAAGGGTCTGCTTTTGACTGGTTTCCTTTTCTAGACAAACGAAGATGATCTGTTGCTCGGGACTCCTGGTTGCTAGGAGATGGCTGGCGGTTTTGATAGTGCGTTTGCTGTTGTTGTTTAGAGGACTGTGCCTCTTGATGTCGACTTGGAGAAAAGCCCCTCTGTTGTCGATTGGGAGAACGTGCACGTTGAAATTGTTTTGATGTACCATGTTGTTGGTTGAAAATTGATCCCTGTTGTTGGTGTGTTAGAGAGTGTTTATCATGATTTGTAGTTGGTGCATCTCGCTGTTTATTTGACTGTTGCTGATGCCGGTGGTGTCTGTGGTTAGCTTCATCATTTCGCTGGTTGGGAGAATACGAGTGCTGGGTGGCGACTGAAGCATTAGTTTGATGGTCTTGGGGCCGATAGTTGGAAGAAATTGAATGTTGGTTGCGAGATGTTACATCCTGTTGTTTTTTAAGTGAAGCTTGTCGCTGTTGGATAAAGCTCAAGTGTTGCTCCTGTGCAGCACCTCTCTTTTGCAATGAAGCTTGCCGTTGTTGGTAAGGGCTCAATGATTGTTGTTCTTGTGCAGCACCGCCCTTTTGCAATGAATCTTGCCGTTGTTGGTAAGGGCTCAACGAGTGTTGTTCTTGTGCAGCACCACCCTTTTGTAGTGAAGATTGCCGCTGTTGTTCCTCTGCAGCACCTCTTCCATCACCTACGGAAGTCACCTCATTGAATCCCATGGATACCAAAGTTTGTTTGGATCTTGTATGGTTGTTCTGACAACTGCAAGATGTTACAAAAAAGATATCAGATTTAATCAATCAAAACAACCCCTTCATTTTACACTTAACAAAGAAGCCCTTGACCTACAATGCACACTTCAGTCATTACACGCTTCCTCATATTTATCCATGAATTACTAGAATGTGTGACAATCAGATATGGCTTCGATCACTGTTGGTCAGATACTTCAGTTGGGAGAGCATCTGAATAGAGAATTCAGGGGGCCTGGGTTTGAATCCCATCTGTTCTGTTGCATTTTCTCCCTTCCTGTTACATTTGGTGCCTTATACCAGCCCCTGGAACTGATGGGTGAAAATGCCTGCCAGGGGATAGAGATCCTGGGTTGATATCTAATGTTGATAGCATTAATTATTCTGCTGAATTGATGACCATTATAATTGAATTATTGCTCTCTTCAAATGAATTAATGGTATCATCTTTAAATAAAATGATTATATCAACAATTGAATTGATGCACGCTACAATTCTGCTTGCAATAATTGAATTATTGCTCTCTTCAACTGAATTGTAGCATGCATCAATTCAATTAATGTGTGTAATAATTGAATTGTTGCTCTCTTCAATTGAATTAATGGTATTGTTAATTCAACTGATGCATGGGCACAATAATTCTTGTAGAGAGAGTTATTATATAATTAGAGATATCTTCAATTCAACATATCCACAATTAATGATCTCTTTTAATGAATTCTTTCTATCTTAAAAAAATTAAGAATTGATGCACACATTAATTCCTTAATTAATATATAAAAGTGTTGTAAATAATTAAAGATATCTTCAATTGAATTAAAGAGATCACTAAATCAATTATACTGAACTCCAAGAGCAACATACTAGTAATTGAAATGATGTGTGCTCTCATCAATTGAATCAATGTGCATTCACTCAATTCAATTATCAAATTGATACAATATCTTCAAATAATGGAAGATATCTTCAATTATTTGAATTTCTGTTTATTTGGTACTCCATAGCACTTGAAGGAACATGAAGTATATTATATATTTCATTTACTTTTCAAAAATCAAGATCAACATTTCTTGAATTAATCTTAGTTGCATTTCATTCAGTGTATATCATGAGGTTAAGTGTATTCATACTCAGTGATTAGCCTATTTCAAAACTTGAAAGTTAATGAGATATTAACCTTTATTTTCAGTTAGTAAGAATGTTTAGGGAGAAATTAGATGGAGTGAAGTATGTAAATGGTATGAATTAAACTGAAGGACCCCCCCCTCCCATTTAATTACCCCTCCCCTTTGTATATCATGGCTCTAGGGACTATCCCAATCTCACTCTTAAGAGCCCGGAATCAGGTCAATATATTAATTATGTTAATTTGATAAACTTAGATGTCTCGATATATTTTATTGGATGGTTCAATCTACCCTAATATAAAGTATTAAACAAAATATTATTAACTGAATAATTTGTGCTTTATAACGCGTAAATTATCAAGCACTACATCATGCTAAAATATGATCTTTTCAATGCATGGAATATATCTTTTTTAAGTAAATAACAGCTTCATGTTAACTTTGTTTACATAGTTGGATTGTTATATTACACTCACATGGTTCAACATCGGTTACTTAGTAAATGGACCAATCACGTATTCGCTTGCATTTGGACTTCGGAAGTTCATGTTTTTAAAAATGGCAGACAGTAGTCGCTTTGCTACTGTAAATGACTTCGAATATAACCGAATTTTGCGAGAAAAAGACGCCCTAAACACAAGACGAGCTACTGAAACGGCGGTCCGCACGTTTAAAGCCTATCTTCGTGAAAAAGGCCTTTCGGAAGACTTCGAAGGCCTTCCGTTCCCAGAGTTAAACAACATCATCAGTAAATTTTACACAGAAGCACGACAAGAAAATGGAGAATTGTACAGAAGGTCGAGTATGTTTTCGCTTAGACACGGGTTAAACAGATATTTAGCTACAAAATCCATTGATCTGATCCACAATCCGGCTTTTAAGGAGGCTAATACTACGTTCTCAGCGGTTGTGAAAGAATTAAAACGTCAGGGTTTGGGAAACATCGATCATTATCCGCCGATCGGGAAAGAGGACCTAGTCAAAATGTATGCATACTTTGATATAAATGACAATGTGAAATTACAGGAGAAAGTGTTTGTGGACATCATGTTATACTTTGGCCGCCGTGGTCGGGAAGATATTCATGATCTCAAAGTTGATCACTTCGATGTGACCACCGATCAGGAGGGACGTGTGTTTGTCTATTTAAAGCCTGAAAACAACCCAGATGACGTCATTATCCCTGTTCCTGGTCGCATGTACAGTATCCCATGTAAGTTTTTTGGAACTACCAACACAGGGAACCAGTAATTACCTGCAATGTTACCTATGATAAACAAACTGGAAACAAGAGGAGGGATTTCTATCCAGTGTAATTTTTTTCACCCAGGGGAAACTATACTAACTTTGTTCATTGAGGAATAATTTACTTGTGCGTTTTTAGCCTCCAAGAGGGGGGTCCTAATTCAGACCTGGGTTTTTTTTTGGGGGGGGGGGGGGGGGGGGTATGCTATAACACTGGTATTCTCTTTAATTTAACTGTAGCCACAAATTGAGCATATAAATTTGCAAAGGTTGATGTTAAAGGGAGATGTTAAGATTCTATTTCTAACGCAACTTGTATATAGCCAGGTTTTGAACAAAGTGGTACACGTATTTGGGTTAATTTATTTTAGAATTTTACAAAAGAAAACCAACAAATGCAATTTCCCACAAAATTAAGAAATGGCTTGGGTTAGCTGTTCACAGTAAAGAATAAAAAAAAAATTTAAGGATGGCCTTAATATTCATTCAAAAGCATAGATCTCTGAATTACAAAGAAAATGAAAATATGCCCAGAAATAATGCAGTTTTTAGTATGGTAATAAGTCGTGATAAAGTCGTTGAAGAATATTATGAGTGAATTGTTTGGATTTTGTTCTATACTTTATCCTTTCAGATGATCATATGTGTCCTGTGAAGTCTTTTATGAAGTACAGAGGTCACCTGAGTGAGAGCTGTACGAATTTGTTTCAGCGACCAAACGCTCGATATCATCAAACTGATGAGAAATGGTATAACTATCCTCTTGGCAAGAACACTATTGGACAAATAATGCCGAGCATTTCTCAGAAAGCTGGGTTATCTACGAGATATACCAACCATTCTCTGCATGTGACATCAACTCGAGGTCAGGATTGGATGATTAATCCTTGGCTAGTTAAAATCGAGGATAGTGGTAAGTTTGTGTCACAGCACTGTTTGGTACAGGTACTGAGTTCCCTTTAATTGGGAAAATCATTGTAATTTTTTTTATGAATTGGGAAATTGAGTTTACTTTCTTTTCTATCTAAATAAAGTTTAAAATATAAGAATAACAAAGCAACCATTTTAACATTTATATTTATTCAGTTCTTGACTCTTTTTATTGATTTTTTTCTCTCATGTGCAATGCATACATTATACAACAAAGACCAACTATAGATGTTTGAGGGTGAAATTAGTCAAAGAATGAACTTAAAATTTCAACGTTACCTATTCCTTTCATTTGGGGTGAAATTGAATAATTTATATTGCATATAAGTTGTAACTGGTTAGTTTGGAAACAAAAAAACTATTGATTATTAGTACGTATGTAAATATTTATGATCTTATGGCCAGGTCCATAACTATCGTGAAATGCAGAATAAGATTATATTGTGCTGAAAAATATTTTGCCAACTGTAATATATTTTGCGATCAGAATGAAATGCCTTCGTGGTCTGTGCAAGACTTGACAGGCAAAATTTGATGCAATCTTGACGAAGTTTTTCTTACTCTAATACTGTATTCTGTTTTTGTAAACAGATTTCGAATCTGATGATACATTCCAGTTGGCATCAACAACCTGTAGCAATCTGTCAACAAACAACAGCAGCCTGTCGACAATCACCAACAGTTTACCAACCATTGCCAACAGTCTGCCAGATATCGGCACTAGTCACTCCAGAATCGGCAACAGTTTATCAGTGATAGGCAGTGGTTTGCCAGCCATCGGCACTAGTCACCCCAGAATTGGCAACAGTTTATCAGTGATGGGCAGTGGTTTGCCCACAACAGACAATAGTCAGTCATCATCGTCATTACATTCTGATAACATGAACGAACAAAGTTTGATTGAATTACAGAAGGATGTTTTGAGAGCAGAAAAAAGAAAACTCGAATGTGAAATGGAAATAATGCAAATGAAAAAAGCAAAAATGGCAGAAGAAATTGAGCTGATAAAACTTCAGAAAGAGAAACTACAGGGAGAAATTTTGATAATAAAACAATGAAAAGTCTCTGTTGTTACAGCAATTATTTATCAACTTCTTACATTCATAGTTACTAAGGCCACATCAAATCGATTCTCTGGTTCTCAGACAATTGTTTTTCAAAAAATGGGTAGGTAGGTAGGGGGTTTAGTTTTTCAGTTTATCTCCATGTCACAAATGAGTGGGGATTTTTTGTCCATGGTTTTGTTTTTTGTGTTGTGAAGAAAGTTAGAGTTTTAACTTTTACAAATGGTATTCAACACCGTTTATTATTTTCATTTGGTCTTTGAGGTAGTTTCAGTTTTTCTTGGGCCTCCAACAAAACGGCAAACGCCGACTTTTTCTGTGTCAAAGGTTCATCTGACGAGGGCAAATCAGTCTTTTTTTCAGACACTTTCACCTTTAAATATCTCCCAAAAAGTTCAACCACTTCGGAAATTTTCATTATTGAAAAAATCTTATCGCTGTCAGCCGTTTTGCTTCAACCTACAAAAACGTCGTACTTCAACTCGGCCTTGCTTTCATCAATTTGTTCCTTCACAGTTTCAATTTCTTTAATTTCACTGCCCAGAAGTTTCTTGCAAAGCATATCAACTGTCAAAGACGAGTTTACTGGTATAATTGTCCATGGAAGAATCTGTTATGAGTTAAAAATAATCTCAATGCTGACAAGAACTGTTTCTGTTGCCATATTGTTTACATCAACTAAGCAGCACGTCTTATTCAGGAAGGCGCTTTACGATTTTGGCGCCAAAACACAAATTTTATTTTGATAGATCAAATACGGGCGGCAGCGATTTTATTCCAGGGCAGCAATAAACTCGTGTGAGCAGCCGATTTTTTTTTGGGGGGGTGGCGGTGTCTGAGAACCAGAGAATCGATTTGATGTGGCCTAAGGAAATCAAAGGCATCTTCTATATAGTAAATAAATTTCTAATCTATTTCATTAAAGCATTACCCTGAGCATGGTATCATACAGATTTGGGCTCCAAGTCCAAGGTGTATTGACAAGTTATACAATCCATGATATATTTCCATTACACCCATAATTATTTGTTTTAAATTTATATCCTCCATGCATAGTTGGGGCACTCCTTTGTGTGCAATCATTTGTGAGTTTTAACAAATCAACAACATACTTGGCATGAGTAGTGCATTTGAGGTTGTAAAGTCAAGGTCACAGAAAAAAGTGTTAAATTTGTGTGTTGTGAATTTGAAAGAACATGAAAATAGAAGCTCATATTTGACACAACAATTAAGGTTTCATATGACTAGACGGCAGGTCTTCATTCTATGCCAAAGTCATTTGCACAAGGTTGAGAAGAAGCATGTTTGTCCTACCCAAGCTAATTCAAATGTAAGTGATCCATACCTTATATGCCACCATCAAGTTATTTGACATATTGTACCATTATGTGCCCTAGCATAATACAGTAATTTTTACATAGGCACATAAAAAAGTTTAAATCACTGAATATTATTGTTTCAGTAGATGATATAATTGCCTGTGTTTGGAAAGTCTGACTTCTGTGTGGTTTTGGGAGTTATTGTTCAACATCGCACACTAGGCACTATAGTTTATTGCTGGTTAGAAGGGTTGAAGGTTACATGCACGTAGTCTATAACATATATTCATGTCAACTGCACAAAGTCGGTGAAAATAAATCAATATCAGATTTTTGGGGGGTAAAGGAGCACCTATTAGTTGTTTTTTTTTTTTACTCCTTAATGATCTTTTTATAAACAGCATTTTAAATACAGAGTTATCTGCCCTCTATATGAACTGAACATGTCTTTACTTTTACCTTGTGGGGCCATGGGGATAGCCCTGACCATTTCTTTTTATACTTACCCTGTGAGAACAACCCTGATCATTTCTTTAACATTTACTTTGTGAGACTGCCCTGACAATTTCTTTAATATTTACCTTGTTAGCACAACCCTGACCATTGTTTTAACATTTACCTTCAAGGTTGTGAGAACAACTCTGATCATTTCTTTAACATTTACCTTGTGAGATGGCCCTGACCATTTCTTTATACTTTCCTTGTGAGAACAACCCTGACCATTTCTTTATTATTACTTTTGTGAGAACGGCCCTGACCATTTCTTTATAATTACCTTGTGAGAACGGCCCTGACCATTTCTTTATAATTTACCTTGTGAGATGGCCCTGACCATTTCTTTATACTTTCCTTGTGAGAACAACCCTGACCATTTCTTTATAATTACCTTGTGAGAACAGCCCTGACCATTTCTTTAACATTTACCTTGTGAGAACAACCCTGACCATTACTTTATAATTACCTTGTGAGAAGAACCCTGACAATTTCTTTAATATTTACCTTGTGAGAACTACCCTGAACATTTTTTTTATATTTTCCTTGTGAGACATTTCTTTATACATGTATTTACCTTATGAGAACTGCCATGACCATTTCTTTATACTTACCTTGTGATAACTGTCCTGACCACCTCTTTATAATTACCTTGTGAAAACGGCCCTGACCTTTTTTTAAATTTACCTTGTTAGAACTGCCCTGACCACTTCTTTACTGGCCTTTGGGAAGGCTTTCACTAGTGCATTCACCGAAGCATCCAACTTGGCATTAGACTGGTCAGTGACTGGTTTGGGTACCACCTAAAAGACACCACATATCATACATAACAAAAGATGCAGGCTATTTAATAATCAAAGTTATACATAACAAAAGACGCAGGCTATTTAATAATCAAAGTCATACATAACAAAAGATGCAGGCTATTTAATAATCGAAGTCATACATAACAAAAGACGCCGGCTATTTAATAATCAAAGTCATACATAACAAAAGATGCAGGCTATTTAATAATCGAAGTTATACATAACAAAAGACGCAGGCTATTTAATAATCAAAGTTATACATAACAAAAGACGCAGGCTATTTAATAATCAAAGTTATACATAACAAAAGACGCAGGCTATTTAATAATCAAAGTTATACATTTCTTTAGGAATAAAAGGGGGAAATGATACATATGTGTATTTATCAACTGCAATATATAATATTCTCTCCGTTGGGAAAAAAAATCATATGTCTATAAAGCAATTGCTTAACCCCGGGCAGGAAGAGACTTGTTAAAAAGTAAATGATGTACTCTATACAATGTCATGATGTTTACATTCCCAGTGCTGTTGCCTTTGATATAGCCATTTCCTCATGAATATGAACAATGTGTGCATGAATCTTGATAAACATAGAACAACTATAATTCTGACAGAAATGAAAGTAAAAGGTAAATATAGAAAAATAATTTTCATTTTTAAATATACATGAGAGTATGAACAGTAACCCTTTACGCCAGCATACTTTTCATGGCACTAACACGGTTCATGAAGTATGCTGTTGTAAAGCCTTCAGTTTATAATGAGGGTATGAACTGTGATACTATGATTTGAACATATTTTATTGTTTGTTATAACATCTAGACAATAAAATATGTTCAAATCAAAGCATCACAGTTCATACCCTCATGAACTTCCAAAATTGAAATTTCTTAATTGAATAATTTATTATTATACCTGTTAATAGATTTAATGTTTTACTTTACCTGTTAGACTATCGCTGATGTTCTGGAAGTAGGTCACTGCAATTATAACAATAATGAAACAAAAGCAAAAACATAATACAATATAAAGCACTACACATTCAACTGAATTTTAAGGAAAAAAGGCTTGGAAGGATAATTATTTAAAAAATATTTCAAATTATATTTAATATGTGTTTGTTGTAAAACAAAAGTTGTGTTGCATACAGTGGAATTCTTCACTCATATTGATCGAGACATCACCAGCTGTGGGTGATGTACCACAAAGGTGAACACTCAGGGCCATAGCATTAATGGCATGGCTGACCTCAGCTTTCAGGGATGAAGCACCGCAAAGTTAGACTTATGCATGGATTTTTTGGGGGAGTCAAATATTATTTCCTTATTGTGGTTCAAGGTCATGTTTTTTGAAAAGGTTTCATCTGAAAGACCTCCAACTTTCATATCTAAATGTAGTGCAATTACCAAAGGAGCAGTGCGAAACTACATAGTTTTACATCCTGGGATTGATACAGTCAAAGTACAAGCAGGGTTCAATCCCACAACTGCCAAGTCACGAAGCTCTGACCACTGAGCCACCGCAATGGTGGATAGGTTCTTTTGTTGGAGAATTTTCACAAAAATGAATATTCTATATGACTTATTCTGTGTTACTATTCTATATAACTTATTCTTTGTTAATTTGACTATTCTGTATAACTTATTTTGTGTTACTATTCTATATAACTTATTCTGTGTTGATTTAACTATTCTGGATAACTTATTCTGTGTTAATTTGACTATCTTGGATAACTTATTTTGTGTTAATTTGACTATCCTGGATAACATTTTGTGCTAATTTGACTATTCTGAATAACTTATTGTGTTAATTTGACTAATTTTACTACACTGGATAACAATTAGTTGTGACCATTGAGACCTTCGTAACATTGACAATTTCAAATAGTAGTCCATTCCAGATAGACAGTTCTGTAAACTGGAGGCCTAGATTTGAATCCCAGTCTGGTCCATTGCAATGTCTCCCTTACGATTACACATAAACCTAAATAATGGATTTTAAACATAAAATAATCATATCATGCAAAGCACCAAATATTGACCCCCCAGCACAACACAGTAACAAGTAAAGTAATATTAATTTCATGCTACAAAATAAGACACAGTTTGTTGTATAAGTCTAGTGATAGTACCTGTCCTGCTTGCTGGGTGCCATGGTAACGATTGTTGTATTCTTTCCTCTGCAAATTGAAAATAATGCATGCAAAATCAATTTAACTGACCTTGTGCCTAAGTCAATGGCCTTGAAGTTATCGTATATAAACTTAATATATTTGTTGGGATACACACTATTGCATACACCTGGTATATACATTGTACATATTTACAGGTTTGTATTTGATGTACATTAAAACACACACACACACATATATACACATATGTACAAAGCAATAAAAATGACCAACGACACAAACAACCAGATTGTCAATTAAATTTTCGGGACGACCCATCCCTTCTTCAGGACAAACGAAAAGAATTACATAATGTGGCCAATATCAACAGAGAATAATAACAAAAACTACATATAAATACATTTAACACTACAACTACACTAATTTACAAACGTATTTACAACGCAGACTACATGTTTTTTGGTCTTTAGGCTTGCCAATCAATGTTAAAAGTGGAGCGAAGTAGGACATGCCCTATTCGTCCAAAGACCTGATCCAAAATTAATTTTTATGTAAATGATTTTACATAAGGTACTTGTGCCAGTGATCCTAGGTTTAACACTCAGGAAAGACGACAGTATCTGTTACACAGAAAATGAATTTCTAAATTAACCGCTAGCTGTGTGAAACGAAAACCTTGAGAGTGGTGTTCTTACATTTCATCTAAGACAATGAGACCAGAAACTGCAAATATTTGTGTGTTATTAAATGGTGCAATGCACTTATAAATTGAATTTTGATAAGTTTATGAAAATGATTTTAAAAAGTGGTTGTTTACAATGAATTATATTGTAAAACTAGGAAGAATTGTTTTAGCACACTAAAGCTTATGTCTCCCCTTCCATTGTCCATACTAAGTTTTTTAAAAACATTGTCAGATGTATGTCTCTGGTAACTTTGCTAATTAGAAGATAAAAATGTCAACCCATTCGAAAGCAGGGGTCATTACACCAGTTTCACATGAACAAACTAGGCCTATGTACCTGAGGATTCAGCCGCGGGTCTATCCAGCTCGTTTGGCGGGTGTTGTGGTCGATAAAAAAGCTGTAAAGCAAAAATACAATATCTTGGTGATATGGATAGAGGCAATTCGAATGAATGAAAAAAGGGGGCGTGTTCGCTATAAAACTCGCATTGTACCAGACAACTAGCAACTTACTATGCATTTTGATTCGAGTCCCATCTGGCTTCCCAGCCTGGCGGTAATGAATCTCGATCAACCATAATTCGCGAGACAATCGAGCAGGCCTACAAAGTATTATTCAGACATCGATCGAGATTGAGTGCAGCTGTTTGCAGTTCCGGTCGAGTCGTAAGTTCAAGGTCGGTGTACAAAACATGTCACAACTTAACTGTTAAATGTATATCTTATACAAAACAGGAAGTCCCCGTAGCGCAGCGGATAGCGCGCTGGACTTCTAATCCAGAGGTCGCGGGTTCGAATCCCGCCGGGGATGCTCTTTTTTTCTCTTTCTTTTTACATTAAGTCATTGCAAGACTACGGACTTTTTTTTAAAGATATATATATAGATGTTGTGTATATATATCATGGTGTGTACACAACAATGTAATATTTCCTCAGTGGTTATCG
The DNA here is from genome assembly GCF_947568905.1 of Ostrea edulis. Classification (NCBI taxonomy): domain Eukaryota; kingdom Metazoa; phylum Mollusca; class Bivalvia; order Ostreida; family Ostreidae; genus Ostrea; species Ostrea edulis. The sequence goes on along the minus strand of NC_079165.1, from coordinate 77,740,336 downwards.
TGGAACCAAACGCAATCTTTCCTCAGTGGTTATAGTGGAACCAACTTTCTTCCCAAATGAGAAAGGCGTCAAAGAAAAGTATTATTGAACATTGGCGGTGACAGTACACATTTTACGTTTGGACCCACCACCCCTTTGTTATGTGTAAAACAAAGTATGAGAAATACTTTCTGAAAATTCGAAGATTCCGTGTCTATTGTAATTAATTATTGAGTTATTCCCAATGTCATTTTGTGCTTTTATCAGTTTTACTGGATTAAATACATGTATAAGGTCAGAAACAAATTCTGGTGAGGGGGTCCTCACTTGAGGTTTCCGGTCAACAGCAGTTCTAGGGGATGTAGTTTGATTTATCTCTAAGTGACGTCAACAAACTATCGCTATCTTGCATTTTATCTGACAGAATTACTGAGTTGCATACAGTGTTCGTCTGTTTACAGTTCGAGACCCGGTATATGCAGATGTTTTTAGAATCTAGGCCAGCGATGCCGGTCAGATATCATACAAGAAACAAGATAATTTTGATGGAAAGCATCAAATCAGTCGCTAAATATTCTAAGCTGTTTCCAAGGAAACACACAGAAATTGTACTATGAAATGTTTTATTAAAATATGGAAACAAAATTAAGAAACAATTAATTTTAATTTGAATACTCACTTTACAAAAAAGCATTAATTAATACTGTCATTAATGTAAGATTTTCAAAGTTTATAGATGCTTGAAACATAATTCAGACATAATGAGAATTTGCACCAATGCAAAACGGAAGTTTTAAGACTAAGAGCATTGATATAATAAATACTGTCATAATTTTGAAGTTTGACTTATTCTGTTTATCTTGTATGCATGCTCAGCATTTATTGCTCTAGATACTAGCAAGCTGTTATCACAATGGGTAACGGGATATGTCTGTCAGCGTCCTACACTAGTGGTCACCGATGTTCTCATGGGAATTTAAGGGTTCATTGTTTAATTCCTGATTAAGGTTAGCCATTATCGGTGCTTTATGATTTTGGCTTGGAACCTTGAAGTTCTATCACATAATAGACTTGATAGAGAAATCAATAAAAACAGGGTTATTGCCCTTGGATTCAATATTTTGAAACTTATCATTGACTATTCATATAGACTTTTGAAATATTTTATTTCTAACAAGATTTCTTACAATAACTATCGAAAAAGACTGCAACAAAAGGTACGTTCGTATCACACGTAAATCTAAATAAATCATTGCTTTTGCAAAATCTGATACATGTAACATCACAGGAGGGTCGAATTTATGGAGGGTAATCGTGTTCAAAAATCCAAGCATGTAAACTTGTTAATTGAAACATGCAACCGTGTTAATTTCTGTTTCAACTATGTATATTTGCAACTCAGGGGTTGTACGTTATGTTTCTCAGAAATGTATACCTCAGTGTTGTACTCTTCATTTGTGTCATCGTTTGATTTCTGATTTTACATTTCTCTTTATAAAAATGCATCATTGTTTCTTAAGTTATACGCGGTCATCCCTACAGTATTTCCGTTGGTAGACTTTGTATTTACATAGCTGTACCTTACAACATCACATCTTACACCTTACAAGTCAACAAATGTCAAGTTAACATGTTTGTCGAATTTCGATATGACCATATATGGAAAGACAACGGAAATCCACGATTTCTACCGAGAACCGAAAGAAAATCAATGTGCTACACGGGCAGAACACAAGCGGTATTCTCGCAATCGGAACTCCTCTAATTACATAACGAATTTTACGAGGTACAAATGGACTGAAATTACATGTTAGTTTGGTAGGCTATTTTTTTCTTCAATCATATCTAGGGCTAAAATAAATTAAAATACGTATATATTTTTTCATTATAATATGTAGCAATATGTATGGAAATAGTAGTCAGAAATTTAACTCAACTTAAGTTTTGTTGCACAAAGAATGACAACGAGTATCGGTCACATGACGTGGCTTTTCTGAAAAGGGGCTGGGATTGGGGGCAGAGGAGAAGTCTAAAATTCTTGACAATCTAGCAAAAAAAGGGGGAACCCCCCCCCCCCCCCCCCCCAAGAACTCCATAAAATATGTTGTCTATTCCAAACTAACAGCCTAAGGGAGGGGGAGGGGCTTAGTCCTTCAATTCATTACAATGTACATGCAGTTGGGGGGGGGGGGGGGGGGGGGTCATCCAATATACCTAACTTTCTATGTGAAAATAACTTTGCACGTAAAAATAATGGAAAATCAATTTTAACGTGCCTGAGTATAAGATGGACGAAATCAGGGATACCAAATGTGATCATCCACTCAAACAACTTCTTTGAGACTTTATCTCCCACAAAATCTATAAAGAGGAACACTTTAACAGAGACGGGATGCCCTTCATTGATTATGGAAAAAACTCTTTCTACCACATCATTCTTTCAGCCTTTTGACTGGCCCTGTGACGTGCAGTACCACATGACCTCTGCACTTTTGATATTACATACACATACGCATAGGCGCCCTCGGGTGATACCCCTACTAAGATGGGATAATTTCCGATGTCTTCCTGCTGTAAACAGCCCATAATTGTATATTAACAAATAACGTTTTCAATTTTCATAAATATTTTATACTAAAAAAGAACGTTTATATCTGAATCTTTTAGGCATGTTTGATTAGATATCCATATCATGCACCAAATCACAGCGAAATTTTAACTCTAGAATCCTTTATTTGCAAGGAAAACATTTTTGTTTTATCATTCAGGGACGAATCACTAAAAATCATATAAAATAATTGAGAGCTTGTTTCACTCTTTCGATGGTGAAATCACTCTTCATAAGAGGTGTTTTAACAAGCCATTAAATAAAATTTTAGTGTAATGAGCTATCTTAACCGGTGCAAAATATGTGTACTAGCATGTTGGATAGTTTTATCCATACATAAACGTTACATGTCTGTGCACATGCACATCAAGAAAGTATGTGTTTATTATTAGGCGTTGGTGTAAATCCATTCTTCGTAACCTTATAGATCATTTTCTGTGTGTAATGCGTAACGTCGAGAACTTGAGACTGTGACACATGTCGATTTGTCTTTTGATATAAAAACTTAGCAAATTCGAGATGCAAATCCGTTGTTAATTTTGGCGCATGCGCAATAGCTTAGTCCTACAAATGGGGAATTCTTTCGTTTCTCGGTAATAATCGTGGATTTCCGTTGTCTTTCCATATATGGTCATATCGAAATTCGACAAACATGTAAACTTGACATTTGTTGACTTGTAAGGTGTAAGATGCGATGTTGTAAGGTACAGCTATGTAAATACTAAGTCTACAAACGGAAATACTGTAGGGATGACGACGTATAATTTAAGAAACAATGATGCATTTTTATAAAGAGAAATGTAAAATCAGAAATCAAACGATGACACAAATGAAGAGTACAACACCGAGGTATACATTTCTGAGAAACATAACTTACACCCCCCGAGTTACAAACATACATAGTTGAAACTGAGAAATTAACACGGTTGCATGTATCGATTAACAAGGTTACATGCTTGGATTTTTGAACACGATTACCCTTATGGAGCGCCAAATTAACATAAACTCAAATCATTGAAGATATCTTCAATTATTTGAAGATATCATCAATTCAATTATTGCTCTCTTTCATTGAATTAATGCGCGCATTAAATCAATTATTGCTCTCATCAAATGAATTAATGCGCGCTTCAATTCAATTATTGCTCTCATCAATTGAATTAATGCGCGCATCAATTGAATTAATGAGAGCAATAATTGATTTAATGCGCGCATTAATTCAATTATTGCTCTCTTCAATTCAATTGATGAGAGCATCAATTGAATTAATGAGAGCAATAATAGATTTGATGCGCGCATTAATTCAATTATTGCTCTCTTCAATTCAATTGATGAGAGCATTAATTTCGTAGAAATATTGTTCGCAATAATTGATTTAGAGCTCGGTATAAATAATTTGATGATCTCTTTAATTCAATTGAAGATATCTTTAATTATTTACAATGCTTTTGTATAAGGAATTAATGCGCGCATCAATTCTTTTAAAGAGAGCAACAATTCAATTAGAGAGATCATTAATTCAATTGTGGATATGTTGAATTGAAGATATCTTTAATTATTTAGTTGCTCTCTCTAAAAGAATTATTGCTCTCTTCAAATGAATTAAAGATATCATTAATTTAATTGAAGAGAGCAATAATTGAATTAATGCGCACATTAAATCCATTATTGCTCTCATCAAATGAATTAATGCGCGCATCAATTCAATTATTGCTCTCGTCAATTGATTTAATGCGCGCATTATATCAATTATTGCTTTCTTCAATTGAATTGTAGCGCGCATCAATTCAATTGTTGATATCATTAATTCATTTGAAGAGATCATTAATTCAATTAAAGCGCGCATAAATTCAGCAGAAGAATTAATGCTATCATCAATTCATTTAATGCGCGCAATAATTCAGAATTGAAGATATCATTAATTATTTGAAGAGATCTTTAATTAAATTGTTGCGCGCATCAAATGAATTGATGATATCTTCAAATAATTGAAGATATCTTCAATTATTTGAGTTTATGTTAATTTGGCGCTCCATATACCCTCCATACGAATTACTTTAAGGATCTTAGAAATTCAAGTGTGAATCATATATCTGCCGGCATAATCATGTTATTCGCTCCGCGGAGCAAATCAGTTTGACATGCTTAGTTTATACTGTTAACTATTGACTTTTTATAATCATGTTATTTATTCCGTTTATAAAAGCAAAAATCATTCATTCACATTTACGGAATAAATGCTATAATTAAGTTCGTAGAATACATGATAATTCACTCTGCGGAGCGAATAACATGAAGCCTATCTGCCCGTTGAATAAAAGCGAAAGAAAGTAAACATAGAACAAATTTAATCTCATCAGAAGATTTTGTATGTGCGTTTCAAAGGTTTTCATTCAATTTACAATCTCTACCCAGAGTTCTCGTTCCTTACACTCACATATACCTTTGTCAACGTCTCAAAATAGGCATTGCCGTAGGAAACGGGAGGGATTGATATAGTAAAATTCACATGTAGTGTAATGTATAATTATTTTTAAGCAGAAAGTTCATTTAATTAAATGAGACTCAGAGTCAGTCAGTGTGACTATCCTTTAGCTTAAATTAAAAAAAAAAAATTATGAAAAGCACTTAATTAATGCCTTAACATTTCTTAGGGCATCATCCAAAAGGTCGTAATCATGAGGTAATGGTTCGGTTCTCATTCCCAGCTCTATGGAGCGCCAAATTAACATAAACTCAAATAATTGAAGATATCTTCAATTATTTGAAGATATCATCAATTCATTTGATGCGCGCAACAATTTAATTAAAGATCTCTTCAAATAATTAATAATATCTTCAATTCTGAATTATTGCGCGCATTAATTGAATTGATGATAGCATTAATTCTTCAGCTGAATTGATGCGCGCTTTAATTGAATTAATGATCTCTTCAAATGAATTAATGATATCAACAATTGAATTGATGCGCGCTACAATTCAATTGAAGAGAGCAATAATTGATATAATGCGCGCATTAAATCAATTGACGAGAGCAATAATTGAATTGATGCGCGCATTAATTCATTTGATGAGAGCAATAATTGATTTGATGCGCGCATTAATTCAATTATTGCTCTCTTCAATTGAATTAATGATATATTTAATTCATTTGAAGAGAGCAATAATTCTTTTAGAGAGAGCAACTATATAATTAAAGATATCTTCAATTCAACATATCCACAATTGAATTAATGATCTCTTTTAATTGAATTGTTGCTCTCTTTAAAAGAATTGATGCGCGCATTAATTCCTTATACAAAAGCATTGTAAATGATTTAAAGATATCTTCAATTGAATTAAAGAGATCATCAAATTATTTATACCGAGCTCTAAATTAATTATTGCGAGCAATATTTCTACTAAATTGATGCTCTCATCAAATGAATTGAAGAATTGGGAAAAAGGGATGGGGAGCACTAAGTTTTCTTGTTAGACTCAAAGGTCAAATTTTTAAGAAATATCCTCTTCCAACAAGCATACCTAATATCCTAACTTCGAATATTCAAAAAGATGCTGTTTCCTCAGAGCTTTATCCAAATGATGCTCCTTCTGAGCTTATCCCAATTCAGATATATGGTGATGGGAATTGTTTATTCAGAACTCTCTCTTTTTGTGTTTGGACATGAGGTCAATTTTAAGGAAATGAGGGTACGAATTGTGTTTGAACTTGTTTCAAACCTGAAGCGCTACACGAAAGAAAACACTTTTGTGACCATGTCCACAAACAAAAGTTCACTTCAATATGTCTTTGAAAGTTCCCTGTCAGAAGAGTGTTTAATTACTGGTGATTTGATCATAAAAACAACCCAGAACGGTTACTATTCAAGCCTTTTACATATGTTCGTAGCTTCTAACGTTTTGCAGAAACCAATCATGTCGATTTTCCCCGATGTGCAAAACCCTGGTGTAAACAGACAAGATCATAATCAGCTTATTGCTCCTTTTGACCGTGCTGATGCTAAAGAATATCAGGATGATATCCACATCATGTGGACTCAAACAATTGCTACAAAAATAGATGGTTGGACACCTAATAATTTTGTTGCCTGTATTCACAAGCATGAGGAACCTCTTTCAAATCGTTCGAGGTTATCCTTTGAGGATTCTGAACCTCATCGTTCATTTGAACCAAAACAATCACAACACAAATGAGGAGTCTATTGAAACAGGTAAATTGGGGGAAACTGCAAACAAAAAAACAGACAAACATGTTAAGGTTGCTTCCTTTATGGATTCTTTTTCTTCTTCAGAAGATGACATCTCAGAAATACCAGTTCAAAAGGCACAGGTTGTACATGAAAAATGGCATACACTAGAGATCGGTAGTACCCCAAATCAGCCACGGAATATTTTCTTTCCAGCAAAAAAGTTTGGTAAAAAGATGAGATCTTTCAATGTCTCCTGGTTTGATCGGTAGTCTTGGATACATTTTGTAGAAATCAAAGATGTTGTATTCTGTTTTCCTTGCATAAAATCATTTAAAAGAAGACTCACAGTTTTCACAAGAAAGAAAAGGCTTTCATATCAAGTGGTTTTAAAAACTGGAAAAAAAGCAACCACAAAATTCGCCGCACACGAGAAAAGTGATTGCCATAAAGAGGCAATGGAAAGGGAGTTTACGATAAAGGAGGAAGTTAAAGATGTTGGAGAATGTGTTTCAAAGACGCACGAAGTCGAGAAGAAGTCTAACAGAGAGAATTCGCTTAAAATCACAAACATTTTGAAGTTTCTTGCTCGACAAGGAATTGCTCTTCGGGGTGACAAATACGAGAAAAACTCGAACTTTAATCAACTTCTCATGCTAGAGGCTAAACGCGATCCCCAGCTTCAGGAATGGCTACAACGCAAGACAAATAAGTATGTTGCTCCAGATATACAAAATGAAATTTTGCAGGTGATGGGGTTGCAGGTTTTGCGACAAATTGTTGCTTTCATCAAATCGTCTGAATTCTTTTCAATAATGGCAAACGAAAAACGAGATATTTCCAACAAAGAGCAACTTCTTTTATGCATTCGATGGGTTGATCAAAATTTTACCGCTCATGAAGATTTATTAGGGATGTACTGTCTTTCTGACATTGGGGCTAATTCAATAACCCTAGCAATTAAAGATGCCCTTTTGAGGTTCGATCTGCCTATCAACAAAGTACGAGGCCAGTGTTATGACATGGCTGCTTCTATGGCTGGTTAAAAGACAGGTGTTGCAACACAAATTCATGCACTTGAATACAGAGCCCTTTGCATGTAAAACGTATACGGTACCAATACACTGTTATGGCCATGCTCTTAACCTAGCTTGCAGTGATTCTATTAAGGGGTGTAAGTTGATTAGAGACACCCTGGGCACTGCAAAGGATATAACAAAGTTGATTAAAGAATCTCCAAGAAGGGAGATGATTTTCAATACATTAAAAATGCCCACAATCTAGAGAAAATGTCAGTGGAAATAAGGGTTTTGTGTCCCACAAGATGGACAATAAAAGCCGACACATTTTGAGCATTTTGTCAAATTATGAAATTCTAAGAAATGATTGAGATGAAAGCCTCCAATACGTGCGTGAGGTTGAAATGAGAAACAGAATTAGGGGAGTGGCTGCTTATATGTGCAGGTTTGATTTCTTCTTTGGGTGTTTACTGAGTGAAAAACTTTTACGTTATAGTAATAATTTGGCAAGGGCTCTGCAGGCTCCAAATCTCTCGGCGAGTGATGGTCAAAAAATGGCATCAACGACAATGAGTGCTTTGCAAAGTATCCGAGATGAGACAATCTTCACTCAGTTTTACGAGGAAGTTGTTGAAAAAGCAAAACAGATGAACATCGATGATCCTGTTCTTCCTAGAAAACGTAAAATTCCTCGTATGATGGGACAACAGCACATACTTTTTCATCGTGTGCAGATATGTATAGGAAAGATTTCTACGAGGCATTAGATCTGCTTTTAGCTGGCATAAAATCTAGATTTTACCAACCAGGTTACAAGGCTTATGATTGTCTTGAAAACCTCGTAATTAAGGCTTGCACAGGTCAAACGTTTGAAGAAAAATTCAATTTTGTCACGACCCTATATGATACAGATTTGAAGCCAAAGGATCTTCACTTCCAGCTTATAATGTTAAAGACTGTTTTGCCAAAATACTTTACGCCAGATATACCAAGTGTGGTTGAAATTTTCAGACATTCAAATGAAAAAAGTCTGTTTGCCGAGATCCTCAAAATTCTCAAACTAATTTTGGTACTTCCTGCAACTAACACTACCAGTGAGCGCTCATTCAGCGCCTTGAAAATATTGAAAACATCACTGAGATCAACAATTAGCCGAATACGAACAAACAATTTGCTTTTATTGCATATTCATAAAAATGAGACTGATGAACTGAATCCAGAAAAAATAGTTCGTAAGTGAAAGTGAACACAGACTGGCGATTTTTGGAAAGTTTACCGAGTACTAAATACCTTACAAGTAAAGCTTTTTAAAAAAGCTTGCCGTCTTTAGCAGCAACTCTATAGAGCGAAGTTGAATTATGTCCCTTGTCTTCATTATTGAATTGAGCTAAAATAAATAATCTCACGGACATCATGCCTACAAAGCTGTGTCCTGACTCCCATTGTAAAAGTTTGTATTTATGAAGGGTATATGTACTGGAAATCAAAATCACTGTTCCCTGTATTAGCACTGATTGAAGCTTCTATATCAAATGAAACTGAGATTTTCAGTGTGTATATCAAAATATTTATTTTTTAACAAAGTTATGAAACAAAACAAACTAAAAAGATTTAAATTGCTCAAATTTGCATAAAAATTATTCTTGCATATTGTACAGTACAACTGCTTTAGAAATTAACCAGGATAAAGACCTGAGAATATTGTAATAGTTTTGCCAAAAATTATATCATAAAATACATAGAGTTTGATTTGATGGAAAAGATTAATAATTGTTATTCAAATTTGAGCAATTGTAAGGAAAAAAATATTCTGAAGGAATAGGATAGTTTTAGAACAGATGTGTTGAAAAAAACAAAAACTTCAAGTTTACCTGATACAGACAGGGGTAATTTTAAGCAACATAATATGTAATGAAATGTTACTATTCTATTCCTTCTTAACAAAAATGGTTGCATTGGAATCACTAATCCCAAAACACAAGCAATCAAAACAAAAAACGGCGAGTTTTTCTGTTTGTATGCAAAAATGAAAACATTGCTGTAAATGAAGTAACCATAGAAATGCTTTGTATTAGTTGCTTTAAAAAAAGTAATGTGTCAATTTCATGAATTGCATTTTCTTTTGTTCGTTTTGTCGATTTTTTAAAGATTGAAAATCTTGAAAAATTGTTAAGTCGTACGAAAATTAGAACACCAGAAAATTATCTCCCTTGCCTTGAAGAGCATTTCAACCAATGAAATAATTGAAAATTTTCACTTCATGCACTTTCTACCAATGAAAAAAGAGAGGAAGTGCAAAGTACGAAGACTGTAAAACACTTCAACTCTGTATACCGTCTTCCAAGGAAGACGGTAATGACTCAGAAATGATTGATAACAAAATGATAAAGATATAAACAAAACACAAAACAAAAAAAGATTAAAAATCCTTAACATCCCCCCCCCCCTCCAACAACAAACAAAGCAGTTATCTTTTTACTAATGGTTTTGTCGATATCACTTTTTTGTCGTAAATTACTTTGGTGTGCCCCCCCCTCCCCCCCCCCCCCCCCCAGTGAAATTGCGCATGTAAATCCACTTTTTATGCTCCGAGATCGAAGATCGGGGGGCATTTTGTTTTTGTCAGTCACTCCTGTCTGTCATTCTGTAATTATGTCTGAAACTTTAACCTTGATAATAACTTTTGAACAGTAAGGGATAGAGCTTTGATATTTCACACGAGTATTCCTTGTGACAAGACCTTTTGACCTACTTTTTAAAAAATTGATTGTTCATAACTTCTAAATGGTAAATATTAAAGCTTTCATATTGTACATGAGCATTTCTTGTGACAAGATCTTTCTACTGGTACCAAAATATTTGTCCTTGTGACCTTGGCCATCTTCGGAATTGGCCATTATCGGGGACATTTATGTTTCACAAACACATCTTGTTTTTTACGGCTATAAAACTAAGAATATCAAGAAAATGTTGACAAGCAACTATTTGTAGTCCCCCCCCCCCCCCCCCCCCCCATTTTTGCATTCTTATTGTACCTTAGTCCGAAAAAAGAGGACCTGGCACGGTAAATATCAAAATCATAAAAAAAAAGCCAGGAAAACATCAGATATTTCGGACTACATGTACATATGTATAGGCAACCCAAATCAATGCCTCTTGTGTCACAAAAAGACTTGACATCTGCTCAGTATTTATAAGCTCTTCTGAGCCAAAGGCTCAAAGAGCTAATGCTATGGCCATTTGTGCGGTGTGCGTAAACTTTTTAGAAAAAGGGCTATAACTCAAGAACCCCTTGGCCAATTTTTTTCAAATTTGTTACAGGGTATCATTGGCCCAAGGGCTTTCATACATACTAAATAGAGAGATGTGACCCTTTAACAAGGGGAGATAATCAGGAAAATACAAAAAAAAATAGTGGTTGCTAAAAAATCTTCTTCTCAAGAACCACAGGGCAGATTATCACCAAACTTACACATAAGGATGAGGATATGTTGTAGATTAAAAATTGTTCAAGGCATTACCCTGGGGCAAAGGGCGTGGTCTCAAGGTCACTTTAAAGTTGACCTAAATTTAAATTTTTTTTAAATTCCTTAAATCTTAGATATTTTAGTCATTATAAGGACTAGGATCATCAAATTTTGACAGTTGATGCATCTTAGGACCTTGTGTCAAGTTGTCTCAAAAGTAGGTCACGGTGACCTACTTTTTGAATTTTGCAGGTATTTATTTTAAAATTAATTTTGATGCATATCTTGGACACTTTGAAGCCTATGATCATCAAAACTTGTCAGTTGGTGGATCATGGGACCTTGAAATGCGTCAACTGAAAAATAGGTCACCGTGACCTACTTTCTGAATTTTATGGCTTATCATTTATAGATATATTTTAAGTTGTTATTTCAAATACCGAGAGGTCTAGAATCATCAAATCTTGTAAGTTGATGCATCTTGAGGCCTTGAAACATATTTATAAAAAAAGTAGGTCACAGTGACCTACTTTTTGAATTTTTGCAGATATTCAAATTTCACATTTTCAATTTTAGATGCATATTTTGGGCACTGTAAAACCTAGGATCATCAAACTTTGTCAGTTGATGCGTCTTCAGTCTTCGGTTTGTGTCGACCAAAAAGTAGGTCACCGTGACCTACTTTTGGTATTTGACAGCTAAATTACTATATTTCAGACACTATTTGACCTGCAATCATCAAACTTTGTCAGTTGATGCATCTTGAGTCTTCGGAGTGTATTGACCAAAAAGTAGGTCACTGTGACCTACTTTTGGCATTTGACAGTTATATTTATATATTTCAGTCACTAATTGACCTACAATCATCAAACTTTGACAGTTGATGCATCTTGAGTCAACAGAGTTTGTCGACCAAAAAGTAGGTCACCTTGACCTACTTTTGGAATTTTGACGGCTATATTTATATATTTCAAATACGATTTGACCTACAGTCATCAAACTTTGTCAGTTGATGGGTCTTGCATGTTCGAAGGGTTTCGACCAAAAAATAGGTCAACTTGACCTACTTTTGGAATTGGACGGCTATATTTATATAATTCAGATACTGTTTGACTTACAGTCATCAAACTTTGTCAGTTGTTGGGTCTTGCATGTTTGAAGGGTGTTGACGAAAAAAATAGGTCACCTTGACCTACTTTTGGAATTTGACGGCTATATTTATATATTTCAGATACTATTTGACCTACAGTCATCAAACTTTGTCAGTTGATGGGTCTTGCATGTTCGGAGTTCGCTGACCAAAAAGTAGGTCACCATGACCTACGATTGGAATTTGACAGCTATATTTCAATATTCAGATACTAATTGGCTTAAAATCATCAAACTTTGTCAGTTGATATTTCTTGGGTTCTCAAAATATGTAGACCAAAAAGTAGGTCACATTGACCTACTTTTTTTTTAATTCTTAGGATTTAACTAAAGATTTAGAATACTAAGAGGCTAAGAATAGAAATGGTGGGGTTGTACAATTTATCAGAAGAGCGATTCTAGGCCCTTGGGCCTCTTGTTTATTTACGTATATTTTTTGTAACTGAAGTCGATACCATACTTTATTTGAGCATACGTGCCATTTTACAAGAACCCTCGCCGCTGTTTATGTGAGAGCAAGGAAAGACAACTCTGGGTAGAGATTGGTAAGCATACGAGGCGCAACTGACCCCAACGCACCCCCTCCCCCTAATTTTTTTTAAAAAGTTGTTGCAGTTATGCATGTGTACTTTATCAGAACACAATTCAAATTCTCATTTTTTATGAAGTAAATGCATATAAATAAGATCAATATTGTCGATAAATTCCATAACATATCATGTATTTGAAGGTTGTGATGTGTGCTTGTTTCACACCATACAACGTACACTGAAGACTTTCCCCTGTTCCCGCGACATATTGCATACACTTGTTATCTTGGCTGGATATTAATTTTTTTTAATATTGGAATATCGTTTTATATTTCTCTGTTGGTATTGTATTGGTATGTGACACTTTGATAAAATATTTCTGATTCTGTTCTCATGGTGTCCATTGTCCCATAGTTTATGTGACAATCTAAGATTTGAATTCCTTTGAAATTGTAATAGTTAAATTTAGCTGCAAAAATATAGTTCTATCCGATTTTTAAATTTTTAACGCATTTTTATTTTATTTTTAACGCATCCCAAAAAACCACAATTATGGAACCCCCCCCCCCCCCCCCCCCCCCCCCCCCCCCCCCCCCCCCCCAATCGGAGAGGGCTACATTATTGCAGGCTTGCAGCTAGGTTAAATTATATATTTCCTGCGTGGAGAACTTTGATTGTAATTTTCACTGACATCTGCATTCCTCTTATTATCCTACTATTGGTTAATCATGTTAGAACGTGGGCGGAGTTAAGGAAAATGGCCACTTTACATTGACTGTAGAATTGTTGAGGGTAAAAAAAAAAATAGCATTTGATGTACGATTATGTTAGATAATAAAAGAAGAAACTTTATTATGTAGTGACGTGTTATTATAAGTAATAACCACATCGTCACACTACCAATACTTATTCTTAAATTAGATTGCAGCAGGTGTACATGAAAACAACATACAAAAACAAAATTCAGCCTTTTTAACGCACATTGAAAATTCACTTTTAATCATTTAAGTAAATCGATCCCCAAAAAAGGGAGAAACTTGATTTCTTTCAAAAATATGTTCATAATCATGATAATTTGGCAAACTATAAACAGATCGAAGAGTAATCTCCCTTTTGGTTCAACCGGACAAGGCCTTGATTTGAGCTATCTTTCTTTGTCCATGAGTTTAGATTTTTGCCTTATAAATAAATTTCCTGAACTGCAAATTACCGGACCGAGATTCGAACCCGAGATCCTGATTAAATCTCTGGCAAATGATGGTTCTGTCACCAGTGATCGAACCTGCCTGACAACCCCCCCCCCCCCCCCCCAAATTTTAGCTATTTCACAGAAAATGAAAGGAAATCCAGTTGATGATATTCCAAATGATAAACAATAAAATTTGAAATGGAGAGAACATATGTATGTATTGCCCCGTTATATTCCTCTGAATTTACTTCTTGTTTGAATCACACAGTAAATTCAAGGACCGGTCACAGTGCTCTAACAAATCAGGTCCCGTGAATTTCCAGTTAGGAGGACTAGCAAATCAGGTCCCGTGCGTTTTCAGTCAGGAGGACTAGCAAATCAGGCCCTGTGAATTTCCAGTCAGGAGGACTAGCAAATCAGGCCCTGTGAATTTCCAGTCAGGAGGACTAGCAAATCAGGCCCTGTGAATTTCCAGTCAGGAGGACTAACAAATCAGGCCCTGTGAATTTCCAGTCAGGAGGACTAACAAATCAGGCCCTGTGAATTTCCAGTCAGGTGTATTTACAAACTAGGTCCTGTGAATTTCCAGTCAGGTGTATTTACAAACTAGGTCCTGTGAATTTTCAGTTACATGCTTAATATAACAATTTAAGCACAACGAATCTTCAGACAGGTGCTTTAATAAACCAGACCCCGGGAATTTCCGTCGGGTGCTCTAACCAATCAGGTCCTAATAATCTTCATTAAGACGGTCTAACAATGCAGGTCCTGTAAATCTTCAGTCATGCACTCTAACAAGTGATTATATTTTCTGTGGCCTCCTCCACGGATACAAGTATAAATAGATTCCGATAAACGTCAACAATGACAAAATACAAATATCTTAACACAATATTATTTTTCATTTTCATTTATTACAGTTATTTTTTTAACAACATTATTAACATTTTTCTTTTTCACCCAGCCTTCATTTGGCCTAAAACCAAATCCATCAATTGTTCCTCCTTTCAATGAAATTTGAACCAGCTCCTGAAAATTCTCATCTGAGCAACAGATAGGACTCAAAGCATCATCAAAGTTTGGCTCATAGAACAGAAACAATAGAGCTTGAACACAAGTCTCAAAGTCACACTGACCGCTCCAGGTTCCGTGATCCAGGACACTGACGCACACATTGGAGGTGACCAAGTCTTGGTCTAAATGGTCAATATTTGGGTGGTAGATGTCGGTAAGACATCGTATGATGGGTGGTTCCTGGGACCATTGTGCCTCGTTCTCAACAGATATCTGAAACAGGAAGGGAGACTGATTATCAATGCATGATATAGTAAAACATAAAACTCTCATGATTTAAGTTACGTGATCATTTTCTTTTTCAATATTAATCAAATCAATTCATGGGTCACAAAAATATCTTCATCTCCACAGACTTTTTTCTTTGAGTTTTTTAAAAATAGATTTATTCTAAGCTTTGCATCATGTCTACTGAGGTCAAAGGGTGCAGGAATGAGTATCTGGGTATATGATATGTATATGAAAAGATATTCTATGTCCAAATTCATGGGTCCACTGAGAGGCATGAAAGCATATATATTAGGGCAAGAAGAAGAAATTGCGATGGTTGTTTAGAGGAGAGAAAAATATTATTTAATATTCAATTGAAAGTGCTAAAAAATTGAAATGCTGACACATTTATCATTTTTATATATTTACATTTCGAACGTTTTTCGATATGGTATCTCTGTGTAATGATAGCCATTTTCTCATGAACAAGGCATGTATGAATCTTTATAAATATAGTTTGTGTATTTTAACAACTGGGAATTCCAAGAGATAGAAAAGTAGAATGTAAATATAAGAAATAGATCTTATTTTTGGAAATACACAGAGTAGTTCATGCTGGCATGCTTTTCATGAAGCGCTAACGTGCTTCATGAAGTATGCCAGCATGAAGTATCACAGTTCATACCCTGATCGATGTACATAATATAATGTATTTTCAAAAATGAAATGCACATGTATACTTTCAGCTATTATCTGAATTGTGCAGAGAAAATGTACCAGAAAGACTGAGAGGAGGAAATGAGGGAAAGATTGGAGGAAAGAAAAAGCTAGACAAGTAGGGGACAGAGGGAGAAATGCTCCCTCTCAAATTATCAATGGAATGTCTAAAATGATCAACTGGGATATTTTAATCAGAGCATCATGCAGACTGTCCAGCACTCTGAGTCTCTGACAAAATATAAAGGCTAATTTTTGGACTGAAATTATGAAAATTTAGAACTAAATTTAGGAATTTCAAAACTAAATTAGGGCAGTTTTACGAAAATTTAGGACTAAAATTAGGAATTTCAAAACTAAATTAGGGCAGTTTAAGACATTTCAATTGTTTTACTTTCGCAAATTTGACATTAAAGAAACTCACAAAAATTACTCTCCATGCAGGAAGGGTGTTTTCCAGCTATAATTGGCCATAACCTTAATAGTCACATCTTTGTCACAAAGTCACAAGCAATAAACACTTGACACATGGATTCACTGGTCAAAAATTTGAATGCATTTTCAAAATTGCTAAAATAGAAATGTATTTTTAAAAAAGGAATTGGCAGGGAAATGTGGGTTTTTATTTAGAATTTCCCCTTCAATTTCACATTTTAAAAGGAATTTTAGCAGAACTTACACTAAAAAAAAATTTTTTTAAAGGAATTTTAGGGCCACTGGAGTGGACAGCCTGCTTCACGTGTACATTATATATGGAAATTGTTTCTAATGACATTCTGGTCGTTACCTCAAACCTAAATGTTCCTCCTTGGTAAGGCCCCCCACTAGGCGTGATGTCCACTTCAAATCTGAACTTGTTCTCCTCTTCATTGGAGTCGTGGGCGCCACTCTCACCTTCCATCACAATGCGGGCTTGACCATCTAAATGACAATGGCAAGAGTTACCTCGCTTTGTACACCTTCCCAACGCATCGATGATTGAGAAATAATGCCATTTTATTTCCAGCTTATCTTTAATTAAGTTACACACACGGCTAGATCAAATATTATATGCACTCTTTTATTCTAATAGATCTATATATATATAGCTACCTATAATGGACAAGAAATCGAGCAGTCATGTTTAGAAAACAAAAATCCCATCTGCTTGTGTGAATTCTCACCTGAGAAGCTCTTGATGGTCCTCGCTAGGCGATGGAAGTCTTTTGTTATTCTGTGTGTTGTCCCCATGATTTCTCTCAACAAGGCCTTTTTTAATGTTTTTAGAAGGACACATTTTTGATATATAAATGTACGCACTTTGTAGTGCGAAGTATCTTCACATTGTAGTTTTGTACATCTTGCCCTCTTCAGTACATTTCGATAACTGTGTACCTATCGCGATAATCAGCTTTATTTTAAGTTCCAAACCTAAATTTAGAATATCGCTAATCTATATGATATGATGAAACCACGTTGCAATGTTTATATATACCATTTAGGTACACTGCCAGGGTATTCCGAGTGAAATAAAAAATAATATTTCGTAACACTTCTACCCCTCCATTAGTATGTGCCTCGGTAGCGCAGTAGGTAGCGCGTCAGTCTCATAATCATAAACTGTCACTGAGCGATCTGAAGGTCGTGAGTTCGATCCTCACCCGGGGCAATTTTTTTTTTTTTTTTTTTTATTATTATTATTCATTTAGTCTACTGATTGCGTGGTAGTTTGATTATGTTTCCACACCGATTTGACAATATTTCAGCCATTTTACGGCGGTATCATTGGCTCATCGCTTTAGTCGTTAACTAGGCCTAGCCATGATATGTCGATTACTTCTTGTAGTAGACTACATATCATATGATGTTATTATATGTGGCTATCAAGCGAATGAGAAATTGATTGGCGTAATTTGGGGTATTTTATATCTATTCTTATCGAATCTCTCCACAAATTCTCCTTCCAATTTGAAAAAAAAAAAATATTCAGAATGACTGACACCACAGTCTTCCACTTCTGCTTAACACTGGCTCTTGATCCAACACATTGAGAGAGAGAGAGAGAGAGAGAGAGAGAGAGAGAGAGACAGACAGACAGACAGACAGACACAGACAGACAGGGAATAAACCTATGTCAATGATTTTTTTCCGAAGCACATTAGATAAACTATTTTTATTTATTTAACTAAATACGTCATGTATATGGAAATATTTACTCAATAAAATGTTTAGATATGATTAGGCCAACGTGGTAAATATCCGCGTATTATAGGCTTATCGATAATGTTTTTGACTAGACCACAAAATCTGAAAAGGTACTTAAAAAAATATTAAAAAGGTATCCATTCCCTATACATGTGTAGTTTACGTGAAATTCAAACTTTTAAAATTTAATTCAGAAAAAGTTTGTAAGGACTTATCGGTTTCCATTGGTTTTTAGGGAAGGTAAATCTTCCATGCCCATGGCATGATCAGAACATGTTTCCATGGATATTTGTATAATTGAGGGTCCCTTATACGAATATGCCTCAAAGTGGGCCCTGTGCACTTCACATGGAAGAAGAAAATTTTACCAAGGATGAGGAAAATTCATCGACAAATAATGTTTCCACTGTTCTGTCTACCTGTGAATGCCTATTCCACCTCCACCAATATTTACAATTTTCAGCTCCAATCTTGATTAATCTCAGAGTGACTCAAATGCTATTCATTTTCTTTCGATGAAATGTACAGGAAAAAAAATTTACAAACAGATCCATAGTTAAATAGATAGACTGAAAACACAAACAGATACGTATAGTTAGATAGACAGAAATAATGTTCACCGCCACGACCCGTCAAATGTTTATTAATCATAATTATAAACAGATGAGACTTGGTGTGCATGGGATAAAATCATGTTAACCTCGGTACAACAGTTGACTTAATAATAATACATATATCTTCAATTGCTCAAATAACTATATTTCAAAACATGTTCCGCTCCATTTTATTGCATGTAGGCCTATTTAGATTTCTTTCACAATGACATGGTATCATTACGTACAATTTTGGGTTGTACAAAGGAGTGACAAATTATTTGCACAACCTTCTTACATTATATACTCATTAATTAATCTTGGACAGATGTAATTTGACCCTTATTAAACTGATCTTTGCACGTCCAGCTGAACTCTTTGAAACACCATAGCTTAGATCATCACTCCCAAGGGACAAATGGAATTTAACTGGACAGACTTTGGCTGAAATCAAAACTTCCAACTGAACTCCTTGAAACACCATGACTGAGATCATTATTCCCATGAGACAATTCCTCTATCTGTTCTCTGATGTGTGACTTTTAAGGACTATTTACACGATCTGATTTGTAAGAGCTGTTTTCAGATATGATTTCACAGTTTCATGTACACTATGATTTGTTAGACGTGTACTTCATTAATATTTCCCTCCATATTTTTTTTTGGTGGTGGTGGTGTGTTTGTTTACAATTCAACATTCTGTAGGACGACAAGTATATTTTACCCGTTTGCGCCCTAACGTTAGCGACCGTCTACCATTTGAATATCCGTAGAACACATATAGAAGAACATTGGTGAGACCTTGGTTTGGTATAATTGCATTAAGGATGTACTCTACATCGTCATAATGGCTGACTTCCTTTTAAAACTTGTCTATTCGTTTCAAGCATCATGGCCTAGCTGAGGAGCTAAGTAGGTTATTACGTCGACTGATGAACTGTAAATCGCGGGTTCGATTCCAGCACGGGTTTTAAATTCTTCTTTTTTTTTTTCTTTTTTTTTAGATTGCTTTCTACTAAAACTGCATTTTTGACTAAATAAAATAAATTTGAAAGTTTTAAATTTCAAGATGTTGTTGTACATATCGTCCACCTTTCATCCATATCAAATTTCTTCGTTGTAGCATTCCTTCTTAACCGCTCTGTTCAGTTGTTAATTTCAACTCCTCTTTTTTCTTTCCTGCCATCTTGAACTCAAACACGTGGAATGAAAATTTCCAACCAAGATTTCCCAACATCTTGATTCCCATGATATATCAAATTAATTTCTAAAGTCATCTAAATTACTTTGGAGTAAATATTTGGGGGAAATTTACGTGTTATTTGTGCTGTATTTAGATTAACCTTCATGACCTGGTTTTTAATTGGTTGAAACCATCTGACTTGCCAGACGGAATAGAGCATGTCTCTATTCGATCTGACTCCATCTGACTTCATAAATGTCATATGATTTTCCTATTTCAATACGATACGATTTGCAAGATGTAGCGAGTCAGATCTGAATAATCAGATCGCAAATTTTGTAGTACAATACTGCATCCATTTACATCAATATAAATGTTTAAAACAAAATAATTATTCATATCAATTATTATGTAGCTACATTTTATGGGGAAAAGTGTATTTCTTTGGTGTAAAATTATTGAATAGGGTTGCTGAATTACTCTCTCATATGTAGTAGGGATTACCTCCCTTAAAACACAAGCCAAAAAAAGTTGCCATTTTAAAAGTTTAAATGATCTGATTTTATGCTGCAATTCATATTCCTCTATAGATGCACAAATTGACAAAGTTTGTTGATTTTAGGACTCAAATATATATATAAGCCCCCAAAATGGCTAAGCCATATATGACCTTATGTTAATTATAGGTCACTCTGACCTTGCTTTAGAGTGCGACACACCTTCTACCTAAGATGCAGAACTGACCAGGTGAGGATTCTAGACCATATGATTGTCCAGTTACAAGTCTGACAGGATTTTGGCTTATTGGCCAGATCGTCTTAATCAAAGGTCACAGTGACCTAACTTCAAAGTGCGACACACCCTCTACCCAAGATGCATCAGCAGACAACGTCTGATTCTGTCTCACAGTATCTAAGTCATGAGCCCGACACGAAGCGCGACAGACGGACACGACCGCCATACCATAAACCACATCAGAAAGATTCAATCAGTTTACAATTCATGAAACTTTGTTTTATTATCACCCAGACCCTCTAGGGGTTACGAAAAGGATTTGAGATTTGGGAGGGGGAGGGGGGATCAATATCAACAATGATATGCTATGATATCAGTTTACACATCTTCGCTAGTCAAGGGTGACGAAACACCATGTATCGTCACCCTTGGCTAGCGAAGATGCAGTTTACAAAGATTTGTTTGTTTGGGTTTCTTTTTTTTTTTTTGCCTCATCGCTGCATCTATCACATACTATATCTTTGGCAATGCTTTTTGTTTATTATTTTTCCCAACTTTGTACCCTCTTAGTTCTTATTGAGAAAAAATATCTATTCTATCCTATTTAACAAATAGTCAAATACAACCTCTCTCTCTCTCTCTCTCTCTCTCTCTCTCTCTCTCTCTCTGACCAAACTTACTAGATGAGGACGTCCTCACAATGTGTAGACGAGAATACACACATATATTATTCTAAAGGCAAAGGAGTACTATGTTAGGTATAGCTATAGGGATATCTATAAAAGTTTATCTAATACTCTCTTTTGAATTATGAAAAAAGGGATTTTGAGAGAGAATATTAGTGAGGACATGTCCTCACACCACTTGTCCTCACTAAGCTAATATTTTGTATCTACATCTTTCACATGCTGTAGGTCATTTATGAGGACGTAATTGTGAGGACAATTATTTGTCCGCATAGTGCAATTCTTGTCCTCACAACGTCTGCCCATTGGTTGAAATTTGTCCTCACTTTACAGTTTTACTGCCTCTCTCTATCTCTATCTCTCTCTCTCTCTCTCTCTCTCTCTCTGTGTGTGTGTGTGTGTGTGGGTGCGTGCGTGCGTGCGTGCGTGTGTGTGTTTTCTTGTTCTTTTGAAGTTCAGATCTGAATTGAAGCTTAAAGGGGTTTAAGTAGGTTAAACGATTACCGTACGCTGTTTTGTTGTTGATATTTTAAAAACTCAATTCCACAACTCTTTGTATATATAGGGTAAATGATGTATACAATTATATGTTTGTTGTTGATTTTTTTTATTCTTATTTATTTATTTAAATTCGATTTCACAACTCTTTGTTTATATAGGGTAAACAATGCCACTATTTTGTTGTTGATTGTTTTTAGATTCGATTTCACAACTCTTTGTTTATATAGGGTAAATTATGCCGCTGTTTTGTTGTTGATTTTCACAAATCTTGAAATAGAATCCATTTACAGAGTTCACTCTTTATCCGTATTGACCTAAAATTCCAAAGTATCTATGTATCTATGTACATATAAGTGTGTAGTTGAAAAATGCACGAGTAAATACCGTTATCAGACCCAGTGATATACGGTCATTATTCTGTTAAATTCACGCCAGAAATTGTACGAACCATCCTGTGGATTCTATATAATACCACAATGTCATCCGACAAAAAATTCTGTCAGACCAATAAGTGTCTTATGGTCATTTTAGTGGCCCTCATTGCGGCGATTGCTATCGTTTGCGTGGTGACGTTTACGGACGAGGATGCACGTGAGAAGGCAAACAAGAAAGCAGCACTGAAGTGGTGGCAGACCAGCATCGTGTACCAGATATACCCCCGATCTTTTCAGGATTCTGATGGGGACGGGACAGGCGATCTCAGAGGTCAGTATAATATTCAATCACTACAAGATCAAACATGCGCAAGCGCGGACATAATGTCCAAAACAATGGTTTAATTCTAATAGTGAATGAATTTAATAGTGAATATGGTTCGTCACATAGAATACTGAACGAGACATTAATGCTGCGAAACATATCAGATCTGTTTAGAACCTGATCTGATATCGGAAAATATTTTGTAGGTTCCCCATCAGTTCATTTTCAAATTAGGTATATTTTTACCCAAAAAATTTCGGGTGTTTTTTTTTTAATCCAAAAATGATATTCTTATTGGAATCCATGAACTAACTAGATGCTGTCATAAGACAGTAATATATACTCCCCGTCGTACTTGTGTAAATAGCAAAGAAGCCGCAATAGTCACCGCGTAACATACCTATAGTACCATATATATTGTTCCTGCATATGTAACATGCATAAAGTATTCTGTTGGTAATCTCAGCGAGATTCGTTGAGGCTGGATATTTGCACTGATGCCTGAAATATCCAGCCTCGACGAATCTCGCTGAGATTATTCTGTTGGGTAAGTGCCCTGGGGGTCATCCAAAACCCTATTTCATAATTGTTGAAATATACTTAAAACAATTGAGGTCCTGACCCCTAAACCATATGTATTTCTCTGGCACATATCAAGATGCATTGAGTATTCTGATGGACAAGTGCACCGGAGTCATCCCAGGTTGAGATTCCAACCCTTGAAGCAAATATATTCTTGTTGCACATGACACAATGCACTGAGCACCAGGTTTTCCACACCATTTGCTCCTCAAGATGAAAAAGAAAATGCCGAAAAATTCAGGACACCACCAATCATCTCCCAAAAGATGATTTGGCTACTGCAAAAAATATAAGAGGAGTTCCGGAAACCAGGTTTTTCTATAGAAAATTGTCGTTTTTCAACCCCCAATTGGACCCCAGGGTGAAAATGAAAATTCCGAAATCTTATTGCACATCTACAGGACACCATATGGTCTTCCGAAAGATATCGACATTGTGTAAAACGTAAGAGTAGTTCTGGGAAGTAGGATTACCTCCAGGGTAAAATTAAAAATTCTGAAACTTTATTGAAAATCTCCAGGACACCACCTATCATATTCCAAAAAACTAATTAGTTACTACTTAAGATAAAAGAGGAGTTTGGGGCAGACGAAAGTGTGACAGACGGACGGACGAACGGATAAACCAAGGTAATGTTAACAATATACCCGAACTTTCTTTAGAAATTCAAAACTTTCCAACCAGTTTTTTTTTTAAAGTGCGGTGTAGGCTTCAACGAGAGCGGAGCAACCAAGCGTGACTACTGATCCCCCAGTTTGAATTCAACCCGTGCACATACCTACCCCTCATAGCATACTAAGTTCGATTCGGCCGAGCTTTATCAGGATCAAGGTATAAAACATTTTTGTTGACATCCACCCTCTCAGTGGTTCATCTAAACTTGAGATATGATAACGGACAATATTCTTAATGTGCACACACATATTATTATTGTATAATAACACAATTTTTAATTCCTTAATCCTGCTTCATTCAAATGAATGGTGAAGATAACGAACCGTGATCAATCTCATAACGCCTATATAGTATATACTATACTATACTATACTATATTTATTTCCAATCAAGGGCCCTCAAGGGACAGCATGAAAATACATACAAATAATGTACATATACATATAAAGAAATATAAATAGATAGATGTGCAAACACAGACCCCTGAACACACCAGAGGTGTGATCAGGTGCCTAGGAGGAGCAAGCACCCCCTGTCAACCGGCCGCACCCGCCGTGAGTCCTATATCTTAATCAGGAAAACGAAGTTATCCGTAGTCAAAATCAGTGTGCCAAGAACGGTCTAACAATCGGTATGAAACACGTCAGACAGCATTTGAGCCAATGACAGGTTATATTGACAAACTGGATCGTTATAACGACCATAGAATTTGCGAAATGCTGACTTTAATCAAGACTGTTGAAACTCCTGCACCATCAATTTGTTTGTCAGTAGTTTGTCTCGAATTAAAAACTGACCATACGCAGAACAAGCTCTTGCGTTAAAAATCAATTGAGATATATAAACACCATAAAGATGAAGGGCCGGGTGAACACGGATCCCTGGACGCACCAGAGGTGGGATCTGGTGTACAGGAGCAATAAGCATCCCCTGTTAACCGGTCACACCCGCCGTGAGCCCGATAGAAGAAGTCGTACGTTAAATCATATTTACCACTAAACAAACTAGATTTAAGCGAATTGACGAGTAAGTAAATCCGATGAATTGCTGTTTTGGAACACAAAATTATGTTTAAAAATCCGGAAGAATACAATAATGGTACACTTTATGATTTTAAAATTCAAGATCGAAACCAAGTTAGGTATGTTGTACGTAATACATGTATATAAATGCTAAGTACTGATCTAACTTTTGATTAATAAACATTTTTCAACACAATCGCTTATCCCAATCTAATTAAAGAACAAGGGACGTTATTGGCCAAAATTGGCCGAGCTTCAAAAACCGATCATATTTTGCAGGTAGAAAGGTGATAATTTTCTCGTTTCATTCATATATAACAAGTACCATTCACTTGTTGCTGATATTGAGAAAATAACGTTACAATATTGCATTGTTAACTCTGACGCTATCTCCCGACGGTCGCTTTTTCGGAACGACGTCATCGACCTTATAGGATTTACAGTCCCCTGATTCTTCTAGAATATTTTTTCTAAAAGTTACAATTTTAATTTTTTATATAAAAATACTCATTGAGATCAAAGACAATTGAAAACTGGCATGCTATGGAAAATGCATAATTCATTTACATGTAACTTTATCGTGGTCATAGACATTTTGCGGAAGAATCATGTGTTAATTAGAGTGAGGAAAATAATGCGTGTATTTGTCAAAAATTGTTCCGTAGAACGCAATCATATTTTCGAAGGTGCTGTTCGATGTCCTCCTATTCAAATGAAATATGAAAAATAAAATGGCTTTTGAATTTTCTTTTTGCTGGTTTTGTTTTTTGGTCATAAATATTAACACTTTGATTAAAAACGTCGATTGAGTCGGATAAAATTACTTGTTATGCCATGTACACCAAGGACTATATAACAGGTCTGCTTACATGTGTATGCAATTTAATATACATGTTACAGTACATACGAATAAAATATGCTGTGGGTATTTACAAAATATATTGAATAAAGTGTGGTAAATGTACATATACTAAACGATACAAATTTATGTTGCATGAATGGGATATCATTTTCTTGGGTACAGAAAAACACGTCAAGTAATATGCATGTAACTTCAGATGGTATATTTCATATAGCAAATGCATTTAAAAACCTCACAAAAATGCGTCCAATGTATTTAAAAGCCTCACAAAAATGTGTCCGTGTTTATATCTTTACATTCCCCTAAATGGTCAACAAAGTAGTTCCAACTCTCTCCCTCTCCATATAGTGTTCATCTTTGATAAATGAAAATACATCAGTCAGTGGGCATGTCATTGCATGCACCGACATTCAGTCCAAATCTAAAACGGACTCTGGGAAGTTGTTTGAATACATGTATAGACAATGTGGTATATGTAACTGCTTTTCCCAGGCACTTATTTTCATATGCGAATAAGGATATATTGAGTGACACCCCCCCCCCCCCCCCCATATTCTTGATAGTAGTATTGAATGAGAAAAAAATAGGCTTAAAATTATTAATTGAACCCATGTAGCGAAGGATAACCCTCCACTCCCCGACGATTTAAAATTCGAAGATCAGGCAGAAAGGTTTTTTTTTCATTTGCTAATTAACTACCAACTTATCCTTCGACCCCCCCCCCCCCTCCCGATAAATGATGCTACGTGTCTGTTTCCAAGAGACAGTATATGTAACTAAAACAGACCTTTTATAAAAATTAATTTAATAAATATCATGCATGTATTTTCGTTTTTCAATGTGCGGGCCAGGCCTATCCGGAACACCTTGACATGAGAGAGAGAGAGAGAGAGAGAGAGAGAGAGAGGTGTGTCTACATCACCTTACGGTTATACTCCAGTATTCCTAATCATGGAGGGGGCGTACGTCAATACTAATATAAACTTTTAGTAACAATCATTACAACACATATATTATATATTTTATAAGATAGATAAAAGTTGAAGTGTCATTAGGCTGGTCAAGTTGTTCCCATAGCAAGGGAATGGTCAACATCACACCCCCCCCCCCCTCCTCAATACTACGGTGTCTGAATATTCATATCTATACATGTATATATACACATGTTCATCCTGACCAATTACCTTTGTTATATATGTGTACCTGTAAATGTGCATCTATTACATATACATGTATATATGAACCCGTGGGGATCCGGGTTTGAGTAAGTCCTCAGTACTCCTTGCTTGTCGTAAGATGCGACTAAATGGGGCGGTCTTCGGATGAGACCGCAAAAACTAAGGTCCCTTGTCACAGCAAGTGTGGCACGATAAAGATCCCTCCCTGCTCAATGGTCATAAGCGCCGAGCATAGGCCTAAATTGTGCATGCAGCCCTTCACCGGCAGTGGTGAGGTCTCCATGAGTGAAATATTCTCAAGAGGGGCTTTAAACAATATTCAATCAATTATAAATATTATATTATATTATATTATATTTATATTATAAATATTATAAATATTCAATCAATCAATCATATGCGATATAGAAAAAAAATCTGCCACCACAATGGTCGAAGTTTCAAATCGATCACAGGTTTTCGACGTTTTTTATTTAAAAAGAAACCACATCTCGCTGGAAGATATAAATAATGATTTGCTGTTATTTTATTTTTAATTTAAACCGTTTTAAGAACCTTTGGAATAAATATCTAATTACTAATGTAGTAATATTTAATTTCAACATGCATCATATATACATACATCCATGTACGTAAAAAATTATGTAAGAAAACTGCTTTAAAAAAACCGCATTATATTTGATAAATTTGTATAAAAGATAGTTTAAAATTTAGCGAAAAAAGTAACAGACATCCCAACTATCTAGCTCTTGAGATATAACGTATCAGTACCCATTTTCGCCGAAAATGAACGAATTTTGGTCCGATTTTTAGTAAAAAGAAAATAAATTCGAGTTATTAAAGGTCTATGTGTGTCTTTG
This sequence comes from Ostrea edulis, assembly GCF_947568905.1. Classification (NCBI taxonomy): domain Eukaryota; kingdom Metazoa; phylum Mollusca; class Bivalvia; order Ostreida; family Ostreidae; genus Ostrea; species Ostrea edulis. The sequence goes on along the minus strand of NC_079165.1, from coordinate 77,712,447 downwards.
ATTTTATTATTATTTTAATGCAATCTATTCTTAAATAATCTTATTTTGAAAAGACAGGACGTCCAAACATATTCCCGTGACCTTTAAAAACGAAAGTAGAATAATTTCCATTCATCATGCGGTGGATTTTTGATCCGCCTCCGTGACTCGAAAGGCAGACATCATCTGCATTTATTGGGTGCAGATTTTTATGGCAAACTAGGTAACGCATTAATTGTTTGACTGGACATACATGTATTTATTAAATCGCAAAGAAAGTAAAAGTTTATGAGGTTAAATGATGGAACAGTTTGCTTCAGTTCTATAACATGCAAAATATTGACTTTGTGTAACGAAAACGGCCGATTTCCGCATTCATTCTTTTTTAAAAATAATATTGTTTGCAGCCAACAACCGACACCATATTGATAATGAAAGAAGAATATTAATGGATAATTAAACATGCAAAATATAAATCTGGTTGTTGCATGCAAAAGTGGTTTCTTTTTCAGTTCTATAGCATGCAAAATATTGACTTTGTGTATCGAAAACAGCCGATTTCGCATTCATTCTTTTTTAAAATTCATATTGTTTGCAGCCAACAACCGACACCATATTGATAATGAAAGAAGAATATTAATGGATAATTAAACATGCAAAATATAAATCTGGTTGTTGCATGCAAAAGTATTAGTTTTTGCTAAAGTTTATTCATAATTTATTTCAAATCAACAGATTCCGCTAAACAGCTCATCTTTAGCGTATATTCATGACGTCATAATAAAATATTACGTCATTTTCATGTAAGTGGGATTAGAAGAACATCCTAGTTGTGTAAATAAGAATAATAATTAAGCATAGTATGAAAGTTGAAAAAATGAAAAAAACCTCGGCGGTATATAGCCAATAACGTCCCTTGTCCTTTAGATGTTAGATCTGCTCACATACTAGTTACGTCAACAAACGGAAGTTCTTGGAGTTGAGACTTTTCAGTTTGCATGGGGCTTTAATGAATGTTTGGACACAAGAGTAGTGTGAGTAATAGGAATTTTTTACATTAAAATTTTGAGACTTGCAGCGATACCAATATAAGCCCGCAATTATGCGCAGAAAAAAAATTACTCTGTAAATCGGGGGTTCTTATAAACTCTCTGAAATACCCCCCCCCCCTTTCAGAGAGGCTATGTTGTTAACTGTAATAAGAAATTCCATATTGTTTTCACATTTTTTTGCACATGAGAGAATACTCTGTTATTTCAATGCCCTTTATCTGATACTAGCAACTCAGAAATTCTGCACACCTAATTCCCTTTACCGTGAAGAGCAGACATTTATCTGTGTTCCATTAACCTTCCAACACAATACACAACTGCCTTATTCAGTTACCCCTTCCAACAATTTTTTCTACATCACATGTACATGTAAAATATATATGACCGAATAAAATACAGCATTCGATTCGTTACATACACAGGAACTAAGCCCGTTTTGAACTCTGCGATACCTTATATATACTAACACCAGCGATGAGAAAAGATATAATATTGCTGAACTGGTGGGATTTCGTAGTATCACAATGAAACATCGACTTACAGGAAAGTCTCATATAAAATTCTACTTCATCACTGTCCATTACATTACGGAATCACGTAATATTTTATAGCTCTGAGCCTAATGGTGTAAATGCAGTTCAGGTGACAAATTCATTTATTATAACTTTTACATTTTTTACTACCAGTTACAGCTGTAACTGACGGTAAAAAAAAAAAAATGTACAACTATATACGTCATTGCAAATGAACAGGCCAGCTTCATTTATCAAAACAATTTAACAATGCTCCTCCAAAAGAAACGTACTCCACACTATTTTTTTAGTACATGTATAGCATTTAGCAATTTTTTTAATTTTCTCCCCGGACCAGCCCACTTGCGCCATTATATTACCTAATTCGAACTCCAACGAAGCTGTGCGATATTTGGACGCAGCACGTACACCAAACAGCGAGCGTTACTTGAAACAGGGTTGGTTTTTTTTTTTTTTTTTTTTTTTTTTTTGGCGGTTTATTGATGAGGAATCTGTGTTCCATATATCTGTTGTCTTGTCAATGTATCTCCTCAAATGCGTAACTATACACACGCGTCTGTCCTCATACACCGGTCAAATAGACATTCATGTATAAAAGGTGAAGAGAAATCTCTATGTAAGAGAAACCTAGCAGCTGAACTGTACATATCCGTTCCGTCAACATAGTTTTTTTTTTCTCTGAGAGCTTCAGTTCTGCAGCTAAGAGAAACCCAGACTTACTTTGTTTAGCATACGAATCAGTCAATTCTAAATCGTTAACTGACAACACTTGAGAGTTTGTATCTTTTGTCCAGATAACAATGCTAAAAGCATCACTTGTCAGATAAATTTCCTTAAAACCAGTTAAAAAAAAACAACGAAACATCTTAAATTCCTAAATATCTTGGAAAGGGCAATCTAATTAAAATCATATACTTAGATCTGCTCAAAGGATCTAATTTTAATTAGATTGTGGAAAGGATTTGGACTCAAATTAAACTTTCCGATAGCTGATTGAAAAACTTGTTTATAAAGCATCCATTCATGGTCTTGTTTGAAATGTACAATGTATACTTTTAAAATCAGCCTTGCAGTTTATTTTACCTCGGAAAGCCAAATATTTCTTTCGTATGCCCACATCCACTTATCATTTTATTGCACTCTACAAGAGCGAATACCTCGTAGTTCTCTTATATTAGCTAAGGCAATTGTAGGCCTATTTGTCAATTAAAAATTAACATGCATATCTTGTCTGTCATTACATATTGCTTGCTGCGATAAGTTCTAAAACATTGATATCATGATCTTCAGCCGTGGATGTATTCAGTGACTGACAGTTGCAAAACCAGTCTTGCATCGGTTTCAATTATCAAATCTGGCTGACCTCGGTTAATGGGTGATTTGTATCCCAGCATCTACCGCTACATGACATTAATAGTTAGATTTGATGAATGAAGTTCAACATCCAATTGACCCATTGAGCCGAAATCTCATTTTCTAATTCCTTATAAAACAACAGTCTGTGAGGTACAGCTGGAAATAACATTACCGAGATCTCGATCAGAATTTCTCCTCGATCTAAACTGTTGCCTTTTTTATCTCCGTGTACAATGCCACATGCGGGGACCGTGATCGGTGTAGCGCGGGGATGTGATTTCGAAGCGAAGAAAGTAGGTCAATAAGTATTCAAAGACTGATTGTGTTTAATCAAAATAAATCTAGATAGCCAAAAGTATTGCACGGAAGACAGTGGTTATTGGCAAGCTAGCACTAGCAACTGGGGAGTTTAGAACTCTTTGAAAATACCCAAACACTTCGACAATATACAAGTAGGGTAGGCGCCGGGTATATTTTTCGGTGTATTTAATGAGAAATCTCCACTCCTACTGCATAAACTCCAAAGTTTTTTTTGACCAGAAACATTACCTTTGAATGGGACTCAATATTCGACTGAAAAAACCAACACAAAAGCATGATATGCCGAGTATTTGACTGAAAACCCTGTGTGGCGTAGGGGGGTGAAAATCTTGTGGCGTAAGGGGGCCGAGAATCCTTTTAACGTAAGCAAAGTTTCTCACTAAAATACACATCTTCAGCACAGCGAATATTGTCTTTATTCAAAATTATATGGAAAATTCTCAAATCATTTTGTTCAAAGGGAACCCAAGTAAAATCACAGTGTATGATTGACTGTTATCTATATGTTTAAACTTATGTGTGTTTTGCAGAGTAAAACTGATTGCATGTAGAGGAAATGATGGAATCCCAACCAAACAAGCACATATACGATTTGTGCGAGAAATATTATATGCGTCAAAATCAAACTTAAGGCATTTTTCACAGTGCAGCGCGAGATATTTCCCCCTGAATACAGGTGGCGCATAACACGTTGCGGTCCTATTCTCCACTCAAAGGTTCGTGCGCTACGAGCACCAATCTAATTAAAATTAGATGTTAGATCCGCTAACATACTCGCTACACGTCATCTTTGTTGAAGTATACATGAAAAGATCCCCCGATGTCGCCATAGTTTAAAATTTAAACAAAACACACGATAAATAAGTCACGATCGTGGGTGCCGCCATTTTTTCTTTTCCTTACGTAAACAATATATGGAATTGCGATATGAAGGCGGAAATTTGATTGGCTGTTGCAAATTTGACCTCTGACGTGACCCTCTATGGGATGTTAGATGTTTGTGTAGCGAGCGGATCTAACATCTAATTCTAATTAGATTGTACGAGCACTAGACCTCTGTCAACGGCTTTTTACAGAAATCTTGTAAAAGTTTCTAATAATTCAACATTTATGTTTTGGACTAAATATTTAGTCATATTATGAAATGCTTTTGGTGCAATTTGATGGGTGCTTACTGTAAAATGTTTAAAATCACGGTTTTCTGATACTAAATTTGGAACTACTTCGTAATATGCGTATGAATGTAGGTCATTCACGTGGTAGAGATCACTGTAAACATGGAATCAAAAGTAAGGAAGGCTGTAAAACATTCCATAACACTTGTAAAATAAGAGACAAACAGCTTAATGGTAAAAATGTACTTATCAAAGTGCCAGTGCGCTATGAAAGAGCCTGATGTATCACATGTTGCCAGAACTTTTAAAAGGAAAGGAAATGAGAATGGTTGTGTATATCATTTGATTGTATTGTCACGTGATTGCAAGTGTTGACAGAGATGTAAGAGAATCTTGCGTAACGCACCCTTTGGCGAGAGAATGCTTGCGGTCCATGTTCAAACAAACTCTGGCTGAGTTTGGTTGCGGTCCTCAATTCATTGCAGCATTATAAGGATTTACTATTTCTGATTGTACATGTAAATAAGTGCCAGTTAAGGAATAGTGTAATTACTAACAATTTGAAATGATATTGCTGACGCTGTACAATACTTTTAGTCATTGATTATATTTATGTGTCCCTTGTGTGATTTTTCGCAGTCCTAAAAAAATTATACCAGGGTAAGGATGTCATTAAAATATCAAGTTTTCATTATTACTTTTCAGAAATTACATGTAGAAACAAAGCATGCAAGTATTATCTTGTAATCATTTCACACTGTGGACAAAAATATACATGTACATCAGGAGTCAATAACCGCAACATGTTAATTTTATCGAACACGCTTCTCTAATGCAATATTTTTGTTGAAATATGTTTACTCATGTGTAATTCGATCTTTTGAAAATCAATGTTAGTGTAAATCAACTTACTCAAATGTACACACAAATAATTATCAAACACGTAGCAATAGAAGGGAGTGTTTTTACTGTACATGCATAGTTAGTTAATTTTACAAACAAAGTTTGATCTATAAAATACCTCCATTAATAAAATAATATTTGAATTATAAAATTTAAGGAACCGATCAATCTCTTGCCCTCCATCCCCCGCGATTTAGGATTTAAACTGGGTTTTGTTATATTTGTTTCGTTTTTGCTTTTCAAGAATTTTCAGACGCTTGTGAAGTGGACGTCTCCCCCCACCCCTCCCCTCCCCACTTTTTTGGGGGGAAAAATCCTACGTGCCTGAAAACATTTATATCATATGCTTTCATCTTGCTTTATTTCTGGATATTCGTGAAATTCTTGGTATTACATGTAATTGTATCATAACTTTGACAGAATTAAACCTTAGACATGACAGTCTATCTCATCCTCATGTCTAGTTATGTAATCGTTTCATACTGTTTGTAAGCTTTAAGGTAGTACTCTACATCGTCATAATGGCTGACTTCCTTTAGAAAAATGGATGACAAAATCGATATCAGTAATATTTGACTTTTCCTTTTCTATTTATTTACCTAGCCGAGTAGCTCAGTGGGTTAGAATACCGACTGCTGAACTGTAGATCGCAGGTTCGAGTCCAGCAGGGGTTTTAAATTTTTTTCAGATTACCTTCTACTAAAACTGTATTTTTTGACAAAATGAAGCAAATTTGCAATTTTTCAACTTCAAAATATTGTTGTACATATCCGCCACTTTTCATCTACATCAAATTTCTCTGGTGTAGCATACCTCCTTAATACCAGGACAAGGTAAATATCTAAAGCTTTCAAAAAAGTGAAACGATTGTACATAAATCAATATTAGGGTGAGATAGACAGGGAATCCACACATTTAAAAGATATTATGGTGCAAAAAATGGGGGGGGGGGGGGGGGGGGGGGCTAAGTAGTATCCATACCTCAGGTGTCTGTGTTTATTTAACCAAAGATTGTTTTTCTTTCTGATCATTGCATTATCTGAAATTATCAATAGTTCATGTCAATTTCATTAAAATATGAAACTGTCTTAATCATCTGGTATTGTGGTATTTTAGAAAATGTTTTTAATGAAAATGTAATGGCATAGAAAGTCACACACATCATTATCGGTTTATCGTACGAATATCAGAGTAACTTTGAACAAGTTTGAATTTGATATTTATATATTCACTGTGTTCAAGATGAGGATTTTGGTAAGAAACTTTGCGAGTCTCAGTCCCCCTACGCCACAAGATTTTCACCCCCCTACGCCACACAGGGTTTTCAGTCAAATACTCGGCATATCATGCTTTTGTGTTGGATTTTTCAGTCGAATATTGAGTCCCATTCAAAGGTAATGTTTCTGGTCAAAAAAACTTTGGAGTTTATGCAGTAGGAGTGGAGATTTCTCATTAAATACACCGAAAAATATACCCGGCGCCTACCCTACTTGTATATTGTCGAAGTGTTTGGGTATTTTCAAAGAGTTCTAAACTCCCCAGTTGCTAGTGCTAGCTTGCCAATAACCACTGTCTTCCGTGCAATACTTTTGGCTATCTAGATTTATTTTGATTAAACACAATCAGTCTTTGAATACTTATTGACCTACTTTCTTCGCTTCGAAATCACATCCCCGCGCTACACCGATCACGGTCCCCGCATGTGGCATTGTACACGGTGTATCTGCAATCTATTGAATTCAGAACTTCTTGGCTTGGGTAAAACAATTTTTTCAGGATTTACTACAAACCCACACTTTTTAAGCAATAGTAGTATTGTTATAGCAATAGCATATTTTTTACTTGCATCAACATTTTCATCTTGCAAATATAAAACGTGATGAGTGTCAATTACAGGTCGATTATCATTTTGTCTGAGCCCTAAAAACTTGTTCTAGTACTTTTATAAATAGCCGAGAACTTAAACATGAACCCATCAGACACACCCTATATATACATTATACATATAAACTTTTGAAGTTCAATAAACTTTTAGACACCGCTGATAATAATCTGCAGCAGGTACCGGTATGCAATGAAAATCATTAGAAGCCGCGTAACAATTCGTGTTGCATCCTCAGTACGGAGACCAATGATCTCATTTTAAAATGTCGATACTGAACAGGGCCGTAAATTAACCTTCAATTTGGAGGAGGAAGGAAATTAGGCGGGGGTCTGGGGGCCGCCCAGGCCCCCAGACGCTGAGCACATTTTGTGCACACTGAACAGGTTTCGTGCAAAATCCTTGATTCTAGGACCTTCTAAGATGTTACTTGACTAACTCATTCTAAAAGAAAGATTTGGAATGCTTTTTAATGGAGGTATCATGTTCTTAGTTATTGGAAACAACATAAATTCTAATGAACTTTAAATTTTAATTTTTTTTGGCTCAAAAGTTGGAGGAGGCAGTTGCCTCCTCCGCCTCCATGTAATTTACGGCCCTGCTGAATGAATTAATTCAAATGTTTCAAAATGCATGTACCATCCTGTATTTGCCGACTGAGGAGACACAAACTGATCTGTTTCCGTTACATACTGTTATCAGTAGGGTTTTTTTTTTTTTATCTACATACAATTTCTTCATATATTTTCCAACATATACAATCGGCACTAATTACTTGTATTACTAATTACATTAAAATGTACACACGATACACCTTTTTTAAAACTCGAAAAAAGCGGATTTTGGTGGTGGATTTTATTAATAAAATCTATTATTTGGACACAAATAATGCAAAACTTCAATATCTGACAATTAATTGTTCAAAATTCTCATGCAGATGGTGTTTGATCTTTAGATTTACCTTGCTCGGTTTTCTTGAAACGGTTTATGTTTAAGACTCTCATGTCCTCGTTGGTTTGGATCTTCCAACCAAAATCTTTCTTTTGTCAATTCCTAAACCGTTCTTCATTTTTTGGACTGATTTTCCGCCCACATTGACTAAAGTGACTTAGCGACATCCACAAACAAGAATGACGTAATATCAATTGACTTAGCGACATCCACAAACAAGAATGACGTAATATAAGAACATTCCTATCACATAAGGCAGAATAATCAGCAGAATAATAACTCCACAATACTGGGTTTAGATGATCTCTTCTCCGAACAACAGAATAATCACTCCACAAGCTCTCTAATCTGAACAACAGGATAATTACTCCACAATAGCCATTAAAATGGAGATAATGGGGAGCCTCTTGTCATACGAGATTGTCAGGGGTGAAGCTTAGAACTGAAGTGAATTTCAACATATTTTATGTCATCATGCGATGGGGTTAAACAGAAACAGCACCTGGAGTCAGATAAACGGGCGACCACAGGGGATCGGTTGTCAGATCGGTTGTCAGATATTGAAGTTTTGTATTATTTGTATCATTTAACCAGTGCGTAAGTCCACTCGGCCACAACGACTTCCCTATCCACTCGGCCACAACGACTTACGTACTGGTTTGACAGTCTTACTATAGGCGGTGGGTGCCGTAGGTCGCTGGTTCGACCCCGGGCTGGGGCGAAAATTTTCAGTACCTAGTTGTGATTATTCAGTGCTTCATATATATATATATATATATATATATATATATATATATATGCATAATTGTATAATTTTTTGTATTGGACCTTGTATCCATGTTGTGGATCCGACACTTTTAGGTATCGAGTGTTGTTGGAACTTAGTGATTATATATATATATATATATACATGTATATATATATATATAGAGAGAGAGAGAGAGAGAGAGAGAGAGATTATATATATATATATAGAGAGAGAGAGAGGGGGGGGGGGGGCAATCCCCTCCCACTCCCTTCCTCCTCCACGAATTACGATTTTGCAGATCGTGGAAAACACTTTTCTCAGCGCTATATAAGAGAAGCTGGATGATTTGATTAATTCTATTTTGTTCACTGCATGACAAACTGTTTTAATTAGCTAAAGGTACATGTATATAACAACAGGAGGAGTATAGAACTTGTAGAGTTGATAGAACTGGTGTCCTTTCCTTTTGCATATTAAATTATGGCAATAAAATATGTTCAAAATCACCACTGATAAGCCAGTTATAAAATTCGAAATTTAGGTTGTTTTTTCATTAAATGATAATGACGATGATAAAATATCATTTTAAAACTTTTTTCAAAATTCTGTTTCAAAATGGTTTTATTCTGGGAGAACAATCTTGCATTCCCGCATCTTTTTGCGCAACTTCACTTTGATAATGTCATATTGTTATCGACATCGGAAACCAGACTAAAATTGTCAGTATGATAAACTATATAAAAGGGAATTTCTGGGGAAAAAATTTCCACAAATCATTAATTGATATCAACGAAGTACTGGACTTTTCAATATAAGGGGAAAACGGTGGTCATGCATATTTATGAAGGGTTGACTTTCATGGTTGATGTGCCTGTGTGCGAGGAAAAAGTGACGTAGTGGAGGAATTAAGATAATTTGCTTACAATATGTAGCCGTATTAAAAATTATTTTGAAACCCACCCACCCCCTTTCTCACGTTCATTGCCCGGAGTAGTTCTCCCCATCACGTTTTCCTGTCTTTTATCGCTGAATGTATTCCGCCGACAGCATGTAGGCCGTCCAATATTTCGTTTGTCCGACTAAAAGAATAAATAGGAAGTTAGCTTGATTACTTTTTAATCCGATTGAGTAAGATTGTATAATTTGCATAAAGTGTATAGATATAGCTTGATAAATTTATTTTCATGAAGTGTCTCCATTTTACTGCATGTAACAATTCTGTATAAAGTTTCATTTATTGGCAGGAATCAGAAGCCGCCTGGGCTATGTGTCGTCGTTGGGGGTCGGTGCAGTGTGGCTTAGTCCCTTCTATAAGTCACCCATGCGTGACTTTGGCTATGATGTACAGAACTACACGGAAGTAGACCCGCTGTTTGGAAACATGACGGATTTTGAGAGCCTTATGCAAGAGGCAAAGTCAAAAAGTAATGCATTATTTATAGTAATGTGACGCAAACAATTTATATTCGGTTCGTGTGATTTTTCTTTTAGACATTACAGCATATCTCTCTCTCTCTCTCTCTCTCTCTCTCTCTCTCTCTCTCTCTCTCTCTGATTTTCACTGGTGAGTAACATTAATATATATGTATATGGTAAAGTGGGGTGGGAGTTTTGTGTGTGTGTGTGTGTGTGTGTGTGTGTGTGTGTGTGTGTGTGTGTGAGAGAGAGAGAGAGAGAGAATGAGAGAGAGAGAGAGAGAGTGTGTGTGTGTGTGTGTGTGTGTGTGTGTGTGTGTGTGTGTGTGTGTGTGTGTGTGTGTGTGTGTGTGTGTGTGTGTTTAGTAGGAAATTTAGATAGGAATTTTAACTATTGTAGTATAGTGGGAGTACAAACAACTGGATGAAACTATTTTTATAACACAAGGAAGTGTTCGTATCGTGTAATTATAATCAATGTGGGATATATGTTACCTCTTTCATTGAACTTATATATAAGGTATTGCGTTGCGATAGTAGCGAGCGCCTTTATACGAAGATCATTATTTATCTCATAATGATCATTATCTACGATATCTCTTAATCTCATGAAGATAATTATTTATCTCTTTATCTCATGAAGACTATTATTTATCTCTTTATCTCATGAAGACTATTATTTATCTTTTTATTTCATGAGGAGTAATATTTATTTCTTAATCTCATGAAGACTATTATTTATCTCTTTAGCTCATGAAGATCATTGAAGCAGCGGAAAGATTTTCATCCTTGTAGTTTTAAAGAAAATATTATGAGTTTATTGGATATAAGCATGTTTTACCGAAATTTTTCATCCCCAGCACTTCGTTATATGCGTGTTTTACTGTAATTATTTGTTGCCAGAAATTTGCTATAAGCATATTTGTTGTAATTTTTCATCCCCAGCACATTGCCATAAATGTGTTTTACTGTAATTGTTCGTCCCCAGTACTTCGCTATAAGCGTGTTTTACTGTAATTGTTTGTCCCCAGCACTTCATTATAAGCATGTTTTACTGTAATTGTTTGTTAACAGAACTTCACTATAGACATGTTTTACTCTAAATATTCGTCCCCAGGACTTTACTATAAGCGTGGTTTACTGTTCATCCCCAGCATTTCGTTATAAGTTTGTTTTACCGTAATTGTTCATCTCCAGCACTTCATTATAAGTTTGTTTTACTGTAATTGTTTGTTCCCAGAAATTCGCTATAAGCACATTTTATTTTTATTTTTCATCCCCAACACTTTGCCATAAGCGTGTTTTACTGTAATTGTTCATCCCTAGCACTTTGCTATAAGCATGTTTTACTGTAATTTTTCATTCCAAGCATTTCGCTATAAGCGTGTTTTACTGTAATTGTTCAACCCCCCCCCCCCACCCCCCCACCCCACCCCCAGCATTTCGCTATAAGCATGTTTTACAGTAATTGTTCATCCCCAGCAGTTCACTATAAGCATATTTTACTGTAATTGTTCACACACACCCTCACCCCCTAGCATTTTGCTACGTAATTAGAATCCCTCACGATGAATACACAAGCTATTCTGGATCAATTTCACGATATGCTTTCTCTGTGTTCGGCACATTGCTTGTACTAGCAAAATATGTTCATGAACATGCCTGGGTTTCTCGAAGAAAAGAATAATTCAGTGGAAACTGGACTTTTAAAAAGTTTGGGGTCTTTGACAATCTCCAATTCGTGAAACTCATTTTTTTTCATGACGCGCTGTCACCTTTTTTGTAAAATTTGTATCTACATCAGACTACATGTATAACCATTTATATCGTGGAACTTTGCACGTGTCACTCACGTGGTTACAGACAATGTTTTCCACGCAGACTCAGAACTGGTGCTGTTCCTTATTCCTATGACGTAATATCTAACTCTTATCTTCAGAATTGCGTGTAATTCTGGATTTTGTCCCTAACCACACCAGCAATGAGAGTTACTGGTTCTACGAAAGTGAAAGAGGAAATCCGAAGTACAAGGACTATTACATATGGAGCGACGGGTTGACTTGTCCTTCAGGGTGCACAGACACGGGAGGAAGACAACCCCCAAATAACTGGGTATTTTTTTTTTTTTTTAATTTCATTCTAATTCCGATTTTTTACTTACACCCGCAGCATGTACATGTAGTATAGGTACAAAAAGGTCACGGGTAAGTCAGATCCCCTGCGATGCCCTTTTTTAAAAATTTACATTGTAAATCATCCGAATGATATTTACCAGATGAATTTGTATTCACACAAGGAAAAGAATCCTCCAATCTGGATTTGAAAGACTTACACTTTAAATCCTTGATTAAAGAAAATTTCCTGGACTTGACTTCTTTGTTTAAATAACAACTAAACAAACGGGATCCTATGAACAGCCATCTGTTTTATCCTGGACCCCTTCATATTTTGTTTGGATCCGCCCCTGTATTTGATGTCTCAAAACTTTAGACTTTTGTTGTGTTTTTCAGAAAATGTACTAGTATCCAGTGGGCACAAAGAAATATTACATGACTGATAATTAAGTGAATTCACTATTGGTCCACGTGATACTGATTACAGTTATATTGATTTTATAATTGAATGTGTTTGGATGGTTCATGTGATTATAAGGATATTAATTTTATAATTGAGTGTGTTTGGAGGGTCCGTGTGATTATAGTGATATTGATTTTATAATTGAGTGTGTTTGGAGGGTCCGTGTGATTATAAGGATATTAATTTCATAGTTGAGTGTGTTTGGAGGGTCCGTGTGATTATAGTGATATTGATTTTATAGATGAGTGTGTTTGGATGGTTCATGTGATTATAAGGATATTGATTTTATAGATGAGTGTGTTTGGATGGTTCATGTGATTATAAGGATATTAATTTTATAATTGAGTGTGTTTGGAGGGTCCGTGTGATTATAGTGATATTGATTTTATATTTGAGTGTGTTTGGAGGGTCCACGTGATACTGATTACAGTTATATTGATTTTATAGATGAGTGTGTTTGGATGGTTCATGTGATTATAAGGATATTAATTGTATAGTTGAGTGTGTTTGGAGAGTCCGCGTGATAGTGATTATAGTGATATTGATTTTATAGTTGAGTGTGTTTGGAGGGTCCGCGTGGAAATGGAATGGAATTAGGAACAAGTTTTACTACCACGCCTTCCTAGACTCACAGCCGGACCTCAATCTACGAAATGAAAATGTTCAGAAGGAACTCGAGGTAAATGCTCACTCTACTTAGATATCCCCACTTCACATAGATCCACCACATAAGAATTCAAATCTCAAGTTTTACTGGACTCCCAACCAAATCTCAATCTACGAAAGTAGAAGAGGGATCCAAATGACCACCCTACTTATAGGTCCACCTCATAAAAATTCAAATTATAAGTTTTATTAACAAACCTTTGTTCCTACGGACTAAAAATTCAACACTCGAGAGGAACTTTAATTACTAATATGCCTTCCTAAGGAATGAGAAAGTTTAGAATGATTTCAGGTAAAAAAAAAAAAAAAAAAAAAAAAAAAAAAAATCAAAAGATGTACTAGTACAGTACTACTATGCTTTCATATGGAGCGATCGACACCTTCATAAATCTATCTAGATCCACCACTTCAACTACTGGATCCCATTACCACCATACATTTGTATTCTTTATCGTCTTCTCTGTTGTCACAGGAATTTATTCGACCGTCTCGTTTAAAGTCAGCATTTTGCAAATTATGGTTGTTATATTTATTTAATTTGCAAATACAAGCTATCGTGGGTCGAATGCTGTCTGGTCAACGTGTTTCATACCAACTGTCAGACCGTTCTTTACATACTGATTTTGAGTACAGATTACTCCGTTTACGTGATCATAGCGGATGTGACCGTTAGAAAGATTGTGTATACTCCTCCTAGGCTCCTGATCCCACCTCTGGTATGTCCAGGGGTCCATGTTTGCCCTACTCTTAATTTTGTAATCTTTGTGGGATTTATTAATCATAATTATTGTACATTTACATAGCGCTTTATCTAATCAACACAATGGTAACCTAAAACGCTTTACATGTAAAAACTAAAACAAAGAACAATAAATGCATAAAAGACCTTAGATAATATTAACTGAGGTTAACGTTGTGACTAGGTAAAACTATATGGGGTTTTTTCTTCTTGAAAATAACTGTTTACATAATAACAATAATTGTTTATATCTATGAGATCACTGTTTGCCATCTTCGCTGACTTGTACAAATTCTACTTGATATACAGACGGATGAACAGACAGTTGGAGATTTCCTCACGATTGGCAAGCCCCGTCCTAAAACATGCCACCAACATTAAATGGGTTATCTATACATTTATATCCTTTACAAATTTCTAGATGCACGAAGAACCACCCGGTCCCTGTCAAGTGGATCTAGAAACCAAAGAACGCGTCTTATTTACGACAGCAATTAATTAGATCACGTGGTCGTTTACACTACCCTTTTATCAATACATGTACTGACTAACACGCTGGTGGATCCCCTTCCCCCTCCCACAAATAAAGTATTATCGTTCATTAGATATCAACTTTTAATCCCCTATTGGGAATATGTGCGATTCGTAATTGACTGTTCGTCAGTTTGAATGTCAAATTGATTTTCTCCCTCTTTCTTTGGACAGGAAGTACTGAGATTCTGGTTGCGGAAGGGAGTGGACGGATTTCGAGCGGACGCCCTGAAATTTATGTTTGAAGCCAAGAATGTCTCTCAAGACGAAGTCGGTCTTCGGGTAGGTGTCCCATGACGGGTATTGTAACCAGTCTTTGTGGGCTCACGTGCGCACAGGACTGGTTTAAGGACGTTACTTGCTACCAACTACACTTCTCTGTTCCAAATATTTCTGTACAAAATGTGAATAATTAAGCAAAACATGTAAAAATGGCAAAATTACAAATTGAATTAAATCAAGTTGATCAAATCAATACAGTATAAGGAAACATTTAAACTTGCCATTTTGTCAAAAACTGTAAAAAAAATGGAACTCTTTGAAGAGAGGTAGAAAAATTAGTTTGTAAAAAGTTGAAATGATACACCTGGAAATTTATCTGAACCAATTCCTCATATATTTACATTAGAAAAGTTGATATAACCCCAGATCACAAGTATTTGTCGTTCATTTTTCGCAATTTTTTTATTCATTTTTATCTTTAAAAGAAAATTGAATTTCATCAATTCTCAAATGTAACCCCAGAACTCCACTGTATTTTGATATATCCCAAATTGGAACTCCTCTGGTGTATTGGCACTCGGAAAAGTCCCGATTGTTTTTGACAGGCCGTAAAACAGTGGTTAATATTCTAGTGTTTCTAGCCTGGACTATACAGTGCTAGATAGTAACAGGAGATAGTGTTACGGCGTAGAGCGGACGTCTAAGCTAGCCCTACGTAGAGATGACAAGTGTTAATTCATGCAATACGTTCAGTAGACCTAGATATACGATCTTGAACTTGCCCTGGTTTCCTGCCCTGCTGTGTTTCGCGTCGCAAGGACCAGGTGGACTACAATCGATTCAGGGCAGAATCGCCCCGAATCTTCTGCGCATGAGTATTTCAAATTTGACAAATGCTCTTATGCATTCTCATTGCAAAGGTTTGTGCTTAGTGTAGTTCACTCTTTGAGCAAAATATACACACGACAACGTGTATTTTAAACGTAGACTGCATTCCAAATATCTAGTTCACAATCTAATTAAAATTACATCCTATGATCCGCTCATCTACTATCGCTAAACCTATGTGTAGCGATAATAGATGAGCGGATCATAGGATCTAATTTTAATCAGATTGATCTATAGTTCACTGTTTGAAAACTTCTTCAATATCAAAACTCCGCCATCTTCAAATAAAACTACCCCAGAATGCTGCGCGAGTATTAACCAATCAGAACACAAGATCGATTGTAATCCATTTGGCTCTACTGGCTTTAGCCGGGTGTTTCCTACAAACGTACATTGTATTTCCGAGCTTTTCGGAGAAGGCCGAGAAGTTGCGATTCATGCTCAAGATAGGATGATGGCTTGATCAAGGTATCAATTCATTGTGACCTTTTATGATTCTTGTGACCTTCTAACACCTGTCAGTAAAACGTTTTGATTGTTTAGGACACGTTTACATGGTATGAAACAGATAACCACAACCTCACGACGAACTTACCCGATGTTTATGATATTCTGAAGAATTGGCGAGGTGTGTTAGAGGAGTTTGCTAATGATAAGTAAGTCACAACACGATTTCTAAAAAAGTCTTCGTTTTCCCAACATTTTGCATCTTCGCTATCCATGGTTTTCAGATGAAACCGTTGGCTAGCGAAAATGAGTCTATTGTAAGACCCCCTATATGCCCCTGTAATCAGAGATTCTGGGACATACAGTTTTTGGTACATATGTATGTCTGTCTGCAAAAACTTTAACCTTTGACATAATTTTGAATGCTTAGTGGTATGTGTATTCTTTGTGACAAGACCTCTCTTTTGGTACGAAAATTACTTTGCTGCCAGGTGTGGGTATCGGTGTTTTACAAATACATCTTGTTTGAATTTAATTATATTATTCAATATTTCAAACCAAACTGAAATCGAATTTAAACATACTGACAATTTGATCAAGAACTGACAAGGAGGTGAAGCGTGATTTCCTTTGACCCATTCACTGAATGCATTCGGTTATACTCATTGGTTGTTTGTTTTGACAGATTCTTGATAGCCGAGTCATATGGAATTAGTAATGAAGTCAGGAACCAATATTACGACCATGGTTCGATTCCATTTAACTTTGCTTTGATACAGTACCTGAACAAAAGCTGTAATGCATTATGTGTGAAATCTGTGATCAAGAATTCGCTGGCGGATCTCAGTCCGAGTTACTGGCCTAACTTTGTGGTGAGCACGAAATAAATGCCGTATCATAAATCAAAATATGAGAAAAGAGAGAGAGAGAGAGAGAGAAAGAGAAAGAGAGAGAGAGTCAGAGAGAGAGAGAGAGAGTTACTGATTGTTGTGATTTAAATTGTTTAGATTGGAAACCATGACAATAGTCGAGTTGCTAACAGATTTGGAGTGGAGATGATAGATGCGTTTAACATGCTCCTCTTAACTTTACCGGGAACCCCGACATCATACTACGGTGAAGAGATCGGCATGCGAGACACGTTCTACTCCTACAAGGAAACCAAGGACCCAGCGGGGCTCAACTTCAACGAGGTATTCATACAAACTTTTAATTCTGAAAGTTGATCATGATTTGCTTTGAAGCCTATGGAATTTTGTGTAGTTGAGTGTTGAGAAAGCGTAGAGAAATCGAATGGCGAGGAGGCGACCTGAATCCAGGCCGGCCCTCGTCTGTTGAATTCTCTCCCTTCTTTTTAATGCATTCCTACTTTCAGGATAGCAATATCTTCCCGGGATTTTGTTGTTGTTCATCTTACTTACACTTTTTGAAGACAAAAAAACTTGGACCCCTGCCCCCAATGAAGTCCTTATGGTCCAATGATCTAGTAATCAATTAACACGCGCTTTTGGACGAACATTGGTAAACTCTACGGCAGTTTTAAATAGTTTGTTTCTGAATGAAAATGGTGTTTCCGGAGCAAATTTGTGTGTCCTGATACATGTATTGACCAACATACTAACGTTGGTTGGAATGCAGATCCTTACCCACATCGAGTCCAATTGATTAATAGGTAAGAGAAATCATAATTTGTAAACAAAGGGCAGGTGTTATTCTAATATAAACCTTTTTACGTCAAAATGATAAAAACTGTACTGTATATCAGTTTAATTTCGCGAGACCTTATTCTATTGTATTTATTTACGAAACACAACTTTCGCGAACCATTATTATAGCTAAAGTCTTCATGAATAAGAGTTTATTCGCGAGAAAAATCAAAATTTTCGCGAGTGGATAATGTCGCAAAATTACACGTAAATAATGTTCTCATGAATAGAATGTGATTTACATTTTTTTTCATCAGAAGCATCTTCATTACTGACATTAAGTTTCTTTGATAATTGAATTAGCGTTTAATGATGTTTAGATAATGTAACACGTGACTTTTTACCTCATGTATGTACTCGTGATGTTGATAAGGAAGAAAACATGTTCAACGTAGAGAAAACAGTGATCATTTGATTTTTCAGGGGAAGACGTGCCTGCTAGGAATGATAAAGAATGATCGGTAGACATGGATAGTGGAAAATGGTACGATGAAAAAATACAACAACTCGAGATACAGAATCAACAGAAAACAAACAGTCTGGCAGTTTAATGTACCATTTATCTCAGTCTGGCAGTACTACTGTATCATTTATCTCAGTCTGGCAGTACTACTGTACCATTTATCTCAGTCTGACAGTACTACTGTATCATGTATCTCAGTCTGACAGTACTACTGTATCATTTATCTCAGTCTGACAGTACTACTGTACCATTTATCTCAGTCTGGCAGTACTACTGTATCATTTATCTCAGTCTGACAGTACTACTGTATCATTTATCTCAGTCTGACAGTACTACTGTGCTATTTATCTTAGTCTGGCAGTACTACTGTGCCATTTATCTCAGTCTGACAGTACTATTTCACATTACTGTAACCCTGTCTCACGTGACAGGATTTCTTCAAGTTGCATCATACAGTTGTACAGCATCTGGTATTTGTAGATATAACCACACGGCAGCATTGCTTTTTTACTCTACTAGACTCTATACAACAGCATGGACATGAGCTAGTGGTGTGGATGGATGATTCCGTTAAACAATCTGGTAAAGAAGACAAAGGTACATGTTGTTGTAAGTTGTCATCATTGCGATAAGGATCAACCGAGGATTCAAAGAATGAACTTTTGTGGGGGTCAGGTGTGACTATATGGAATGCCATATTGTTTTGAGTTTACACAGATTTCGAAGTAGACGATTCAGAGAGAGGGATCGTTAAATAACAAATAGAAAATCATTGCACGAGAATCATGACAATAGTCTGGGGCTTCCGACATTGCAGAGAATCTGACAATAGTCTGGGGCTTCCGACATTGCAGAGAATCTGACAGTCGTATGGGACTTCCGACATTGCAGAGAATCTGACAATAGTCTGGGGCTTCCGACATTGCAGAGAATCTGACAGTAATCGGGGGCTTCTGACACTGCAGACAATCTGACAGTAGTCTGGGACTTCCGACTTTCAGTTCACCCTGTGCTCCATGTCAATGAGCAGCAACTAAAAATTGAGTCCTGAATACAAGATTGATACAGGGCTCACAATGGGTATGACCGGTTAACAGGGGATGCTTACTCCTCCTTGGCACCTGGTCCCACCTGTCCAGGGGTCCGTGTTTGCCCTACTCTTAATTTTGTATTCTTTATAGGGGGTAATGAGATTGATCACTGTTCATTATCTTTACCTTAAGAATAACTGCTTTGAATGCCAAAGGTATTGAAACCATTACAATCTTAATTCCATGTCTGCTATTTCTATTGTAATCAACCAGGTTGTGTGGAATACAGCCTTATAAAGTTATAGGCAAAATTGTATGGACGGCTTAATAAGATATAGGGCAAGAGAAGACTACCTACAACACATGAAAACAATCCAGCCAAACCTCCAGCTCCATGGCTATAAGCTAAGATACCGGAGTCAGATTTTCACATTGATCTTATTCAATCTTAATTTATATTGATAGGTTAATAAAATTAAAATCAAATCTTCACTAGCTCATTTTTATTTTGATTGTCACGTGGTCATGAAACCAGGCTGGGTTGTAGAGAAACAGGATTTTGTGTTAACCCAAAATATCCAGAGCTTGGTTGTAGTCTTGATGGGTTAGTCGTCGATGATTGGGATGGACTTTAGAATGAACTTTTTGAATTAAAGTGTCCAAAAACTTTAGAACACAAGTACATTCTAATTTGAATTTGAAAACTTTTAGACAAAGGTTAACTTAAAAGATATTGCTTAGAAAGAAAATAAGTGAAATAAACCTTAGAAAGGTCTCACCAGTTTTATTTCCAAGTATAAATGCATGCAGTTGAATAAATGCAGTTCGACTTGATGAACAGAGCAATCTGATTAAAACCAGATCTTCAATCCGCTCCTCTATTGGCCATGTCCCGTTGAAGTTGGGTTGCAAAAGGGGATTAAAGTTTTATATAGGGAACATTTTCAAAAATCTTTCATCTTCAATAACAGAAGGTCATGATTAGTCAAATTAAAATGCAATCATCTTCAGGTGTTCAAATTCAAGGACCATGGGGGTAGGGTGTGACACAATAAAAGACAAGTTTTTTTTATATTAGAACAGGCAGGAAATCAATTTTAAAAAATTCTTTTCAAGCTGTGTTGATTCATACCCCTCCCCCTCCTCAAATTATTAACAATAGGGTTAATGTGTTTCAAATTTTACAGAATGTACATACATGTATAGTTTGTATACAGGAAAGAAAATCTTTTAAAGGTATTTTTCTCCAGAACAGCAAAGTCATGTTTGTCATATTGATATTGAGACATTCCCAAGTTTGGTGAATTGAATTGCAGTATGTTGTGACCCCCCCCCCCCCCCCCCCCCCTCGGGTGTGTGTGTGTGTGTGTGTGCTAAGTTGGAGCACAACATGGGGTCCAATTTTTAAAGGAATAAAGATTTAAAATAAAATGCATTCAAAATTCACAAGAGCTGAACAACAGCAGGACCATGGCAAGGCCTCATTTCCTTTACTTGAGATATCATATGAAAATCCCCTTGTATCAAAATTATAAAGAAAATAAAGCACTACTGTTAAGTTGTAATAAATGTTTTTTATGTTATTTTAAACTAAATGTACACATAGAAAAGAAACAGAGACATACATGTAATCACATAATGAACATTGAACAAGATTTATTGCACCAAAGATCCTAGAAATTAACAAGACAACTAATAACAAAAATACACAGTGAAAATACATGTAACGAAAGTGGCACAACTTTTTGCAGAATTCTTAAATTTTTTCATAATTCGTTGAATTGAGAGCTCAACATGAATTCTATGTTTTGCTTCTTTGGTAGGTGTCTCTTCCTCCCCCAAAACAGGGAAGATATCATTTCATTGTACATTTCTTTAATTAGGAATCAACAACTGGCCATGTTAAGATCACCAGTTTAAAGGCGGTCTAACGATCCCGATTGTTTTACCATTCCCTTGTAAGAAATACTGCCTTCATATTCATCAAAAACATAGCCTACATAACGAAACCAAATGGTGCACTACACCTTTCAAAATCTGTATGTCTCTTATGTAGGCATTCCTTTGTACCCAAAAACTTACTTGGTTGCTTAACTGGTACCCCCGTATAAATGACAATGCAGCGCAAGCATTTCGGTAAATGTTTCCTCAATTTGACCTTTGTGGCAAACATTTCAAAATTTAGGGTACTGAATTTCATGTACAAATACTATATCTATGTCAAAAGAATTTTAGATATACGATTGTTACGGAATCAATATCCTAAATCAGATTGGAGTAGTTCTAAATGCAGTCTCATCAATGTCATTAATAACTTCTTTTGCGAAGAACTCTGAAAGTTCCCTTTTTTGGCCCCATTCGTTACCCTGGAGTATTTTCAGGGTTTGACACATCAGTGATCCAATATAGCTATATTTTATTTGCACTTGGGCCTAAGATCTGCCACTATGACAGAAAAATGCTGTAAGAGTTTGAATTTCCTGACATCATCTTTCATTGCTTCAAAAACTATTGTCTCACTAAGTTTACAGTTTGATCAACCTCAATTTTATCCCCAGGAAATAAGTCTTAACAACCTTTTTCAACTTGAATCAAGTGTAACTGACTCTTCAAATTTTCTATCTCTTTTTGTAATAGTTTATTCTTTATTGCTAAGGACACATTTTCAGAGATGAGTTTTTGCACAGTTTGAGTGCCTTTATCTACTAGAACTGGTTTAACAGGCATGTTCAAAGTATGATCTTCATGAACTTCATGAACAGTAGACGGAGTTTCACAAGTTGTTTTAGTAGTGCGTTCTTGGCTTTGGGAACCCAAATACTCCAGAAGAATTTGTGCTATTTTGTCATTTTCTGATTTCACTTCTTCAGTATATGTGGTGTTGGATTTTTTCTTCTTTTCTTGTGATAATCCTCTGCCAATGGGAGCCTTTCTTTTTTTGGGACGTGTAACCTAAAAATTACAATGCATACACATGTAGTTCACAAAATCCACACTAGACAAAACAAGTGGTTGTTTCAGTCTTCAATATCAAGATCACCTCCCTTTTTCCACTTGTCAATGTAGAGTGTAAGGAGAATGAGGGTGGCTTTAATCACACACGATGAATGTATCAAAAAGCATCAAAATTAAAAATGCATAATTATGTACTGTAGGTATTTGTCGCATTTATAAGGGGGTGGGGGTGGGGGTCCTTCATTTAACTTACTGTTAATCATGTACTTGTTATTTGTCACTTTTATAAGAACGGGAGTCCTTCATTTAACTTGCTGTTAATCATGTAGTTATCTGTCACATTTATAAGAAGGGGGTCTTTCATTTAAACATGCAATTAATCATATAGGAATTTTGTCACATTTATAAGAGGTGGGGGGTCCTTCTTTTAACTTACTGTTAATCCGAATTTAATCGGGTCGGGATTCTTGTCTGTTGGTCCATTTCCACCTACAAAATGCTGGTTGCATATGTAAGTGTCCTTGTTAACATTATTTATGGTGAAATCTCGACGTCCACAGTTGTTAACCCAACGTAAACACTTTTCTCTGTCCTTTGTCGGTTTCGGAAATCCATTGCCGAATCCAATGAACCACACATCACGCTTTGGATAGCGCGAGTCGTTGACACATACACCGTAACAACAATGCTTTGTTGTTACCATTTCCCAGCAAAGTTATATTTTGAGCACAGGTCCATACATAATTTCTTTCAACACGAGTTCCCGAACCCGATGCTTAATTTATTACGAATCGCGACAAAGTTTGCGACCCCGATGTAATTATTGTGTAAACAGCTTTTGTTTTCTTTTCTTTCTTTCTTATATATCATAGAGTAAAGCTGACTAGAACATAATCCTATATTCAAAACTTAATTCCATTACAGAACGACAGATTGCAGAAAGATTTGTTTTGTTTAAACAAACAGCATCATATGGAACACTATTTTTTATGCCCCCCCCCCCTTATGTATTGTGTATATATAAGATAAACTTCTGCCTTGATTTGAGAGAGTGTCATTATTCTAGCACTATATTGACAAGTTCATTGCCGATTAGAGGGTTTTCAAGGTTTAGACGTACTGCCTAACACGCCCAAGTTAAATGAATAGATTATTAAAACGGTGTTAACTGCACAAGCCCGATGTTTACATAAACAGGTCGCGGTATCTCAGTGGTCGCTTCGTAACCGGAAGGTTAAAAAAAATCGTTCGCGGAAATGGCCGAGTAGTTACGATTTGAGGTAGTGATTGCTCCTTCATAATTATTTATTCTCCTTACCAATAGTACAAAGATATTGAGAAAATACTTATATCAGTATCCATACAAATATACAATATGATGTGTTCACAATGTATAAATATGTACAAACTGCAGCGACCAAACGATCGACATTTACAGAAGTGGGAATCAAGGGTCTTCCGGATATGGCCCTGAAAACAACAACTACTCAAACATAAGATTTTAAATAAATATATTTTTTTTCTTTTTACAGACTTTGTACCAGGACCACACCCGTGATCCGGAGCGTTCCCCAATGCAGTGGAATGACATACTTAACGCTGGATTCTCAAATGGAACACCTTGGCTACATGTAAATAAGAACTACAAACTGATCAATGTTAAGGTAAGGGAGTCTTTCTCATCCACCACAGATTACATTTTCGATATTCTTTTGAACCTGTCTTTGCTCACGTCATCCCGATGTGTCGCCTGGCTTCATTCCCCTAATTTAACATTACCCCGGGGTATCGCCCATGGGGATGTCGCCTTTTAAATAATTTTCCTCCTTTAACGTCATTTCGAAGTTTCACCTTACCCAGTTTTCCTATTTTTATATAAAGTTTTCTAGGGTTTCGCTTAACTTTATTTATTTCAGGGGCTAAACCCGTTTGGGCCCGAACTCTGTGATGCCATAAATATTTATGGTATCACAGAGTTCGAGCTCAAACGTGCTTAGCCCTTGTGATTTTAATGTCATCTCGAAGTGTCGCCTATCTTATTTTCCCTACTTTAACATCATTTATTTGCCTAATTTCAGTTTCCTATACTCTTACGTTATATCGGAGTTTTCCCCAAGTGTCGCCTAACTCTTCCCTGCTCTTCGTACTTTATCCCTGGGTTTCGTCAAAATCAATTTTCCTACTTTAACTCATCCCGTAATGTTGCCTAACTTAACATCCTTACTATAACATTATTCCGGGATGTCGCTTAAGGAGGGGTGCTGCATCAGAGAAATTTTGATATGGATAAAAAGTGGAGTATATGTATAACAATATTTTGAAATTGAAAACTTTCAAATTTACTTTATTTAGTCAAAAATACAGTTTTAGTTTAAAGCAATCTGAGAAAAATTTAAAACCCTTGCTGGACTCGAACCCACGATATACAGCTCAGCATCGAAATGCTTGGTGTTTTTTTGTTGTTGTTTTTTGTTTTTGTTTTTTGGGTTTTTTTGATTGATCAACATACAATTTACACAACAACAGTCATCACAATGAATATCACAGTTTCAGATCTGGTTTAACATTTTACAATAAAATCATGTTAAAAGATAAACAGTAATATCCCATCTGTTTCTTTCAATAGAGGATTGTTCCTCAAAAACTTTTTTAAAAAACATCTTTCTGTTGTTTTTCTCAATACACGAATAATGATAATTGTAATAAATATAATGTCTAAGCAAATATTTGCAAAAACTTGTCAAATGTATTCTTTGTTAGTTTGCAACAATAATTGTCTCCTTCTGTAAATTGTGAATCTACACAATGACAGAAAAAAATTAACAAAAAATGTGTTAACATTTTTCATAACATTTGGAAAAGCAGTCATAAATATTTCATCAAAATCTAAAACATTGTATACACTATTTTCACAATCTTTCAACAATGTTTCCAAATGATATATAATAAAATTGCTTT
The DNA here is from genome assembly GCF_947568905.1 of Ostrea edulis. NCBI lineage: Eukaryota > Metazoa > Mollusca > Bivalvia > Ostreida > Ostreidae > Ostrea > Ostrea edulis. Next base: position 77,687,009 of record NC_079165.1, on the reverse strand, counting down.
TGAAATATTGCATTTCTGTGCAATATACAAACATATGTATTAAATCTTAACGTTCTACCGAACAAAGTGGACATTTGTTTGAATCTCTTTTACCAATTTTAAACAATTTTTCATACGTAAAAATTGCATTGTGAAATTTTTTTTAAATCAAGCTCCACAACATCAGGAGGTTTTCCACTTTCTTTAAGTACAATCCATCTGTTGTCAAGCATCTTTATATCTTTTGTTTTAAATTTCTCTGACCAATATTGGTTTGACTTTGGAGGATTAAACACTTTTTGAATCAACAATTTGTAAAATATTTTTACAGTGCATGAAGAAAAATCATACCTTGTATTTTCGACACAAAGTGAAAAAATTGGTAAACTTGCTTCTTTTTTATAAACATTGTTCTGAATAACATTTTCCCATTCTTTAGGAATAATCGATAATAATGTTGAGTAATCATTTTTGATGCGTTTTGCACTAATTTCAGTATCACATTCATGTATCATTTCTACAATAAAAGATGCAGGTAAAAATCCAGGTATCACTTCATATGAAATGTCTCTGATATGTGTGATCCCCACTTTTATGAAATGTTTCCACAATAGTGTCTTGTTTTGATTGACAATTTTGGGATTAAAAAACAAACAGTAATTAAACACATCATTTGTACTTTCATTGTACTCAATATTATCCTTCACAGCATACCAAGCACTAAACATTTCTGTATAGAACAAAGGTAAACATTGTAAATCATTTTTGTTCAACTGTAGTAAAAACATTTCCACTCCTCCTTTCAAATCACATATTCTTGATAAAAAATAGCTAAAAAAAATATTTCCATGCAAGATGTTTTCTTGTGCCAAAATACTTAGCTAAAAAAAATTAATCGAAAATAAAGCATTTTCAAATAAATATCATCCATTTTTAAACCTCCATTTTCTTTTTCTCCGACAATTGTCTTATATGACACTAAATGTGTACCATAACTCCAAAGAAAATTAATACATTCTTTCTGAATCGAATCTCTAGCCCAAAATGGAATAGAAATTACAGACAAAGAATACCATAATTTAGACATAAGTAATGTATTAATAACATTAACTCTTCCGTGTATTGTCAACAATCTTCACATATTAAGAACTTGCTTGATATTTTGAACTTTGCTTTTCCAGTTCAGATTTTCACATTCCAATTTGTTTTCACCAAAATAAACTCCAAGAACTTTCATGACATTTGTTTCTGTTATATTGAGAAGTTTTTTATCATCTAGTAACAATTTTCCTGTCCCTATACACATAACTTCAGATTTTTGTACATTGATTCTGGCACCAGACGCTTTTCCATATAATTCAAAAACATTAAGTATTTCAATAATAGACTTTTTATCACATACTGAGATCGTTGTATCATCTGCATGCTGAAAAACTAATGCTGTTTTATCACACATTGGAATATCTATTCCTCTAATAAATTTGTTACATTTAATTGCACAATTCAAAGGTTCTGAACATAACACATATAACAAAGCAGATATTGGACAACCTTGTCTAACAGAGTTTCGAACTGGAAAATATTTTGTCAAATGACCATTGTTTTTAACACTCGACATACTAACCTACTCAGCTACTCAGCTAGGCGATTTTTTTTTAAAATGAATAAACAAATATTGCCGATATTTATATTTTGATCCATGTTTTAAAAGGAAGTCAGCCATTATGACGATGTAGAGTACCTCCTTAACTTAATTTACATATTCTAATGTTATCCCGGGGTTTCGCCTAAATCAATTTCCTTACTTTAACTCATCCGGAGTGTCGTTTTCTCTACCGATGATAGCGATCGACTTATTTTCAAAACATTTCTCTTCGGTCAGAATGAAAAAGCAACGTTAACTAAGTGTAAACAAACCTACATTGTATTTGAATTTATTACAGATGCTCCCCTAAGAAACTTTCCATTCTGTATTTTAATAATCACATATATCAAGACTTTTATAGGAAATTCAATAGAATGAAATCAACAGTAACAGTAAACAATTCGATGTTAGCTCCAGAACTGATCGAGGCTGTCTGTGAGAAAGATTGTGCTACATGTACATATTTCATTGTTGAGTTCTACAGTTAGTTTTATTTTGTCTATAGTGACAAGTTTCTCGTTTCATTGTTCTGATGTTAAAGTATTATATGACATAACATCCTCTTAAATTTGTTACAGATTTTGTAAACTATTTATTAATGTTTTGATATTGCTAAAATCTCGTATTTACCACAAAACTTTCCTATAAAACCACTTATAATAGTTTTACATTATTCACACATTTTTACTTGAAAATTCAATGGAAAAACATTACCCCAAAATTTAAATCCGTCAGAAATGTCCTTTTATTGGTGCATTTCATATATTAATGACCAATTTACACTGTTGTTTGATCAAGTAATGACAATTCCCATGTAAACACAGCATTTTTGAAGGTCATGGGATACTCCAGATTTTGGACAAAGTAGGATTTTGTTGTGTTTACTTTTCATACATAGGACAGCATTTTGTGGTAAATATGGGTTTTTAGCAATACCAAAATATTTGAAAATAGTTTCTGGGTATCATTTTTGTCCCAAAAAAAGAATATAATGGCAGTTACTATCGGGGGTGTGACTTTGGTATCACTTTCCTGTCCATCATTGCAGACTGAACAGCTGGCGAAGCAGTCCCACTTAAATGTCTACACACAGCTAGCCAAACTACGCCAGAACTCCGCCTTCACGTACAACGACCTGACTTTTGTAGACGTGGATGGCAATCCTGAACAGATTTTATCCTACATCCGCACCCAGGGAGCCGCTAAATACCTGGTGGTGTTGAATTTTGGACATTCTTACGCTAATGACGTGGACTTGAGTGATAGCGTGGGTAGCGACAGAGGACGAATTGTCGTAAATGCCATGTCGGGCTATCTACCGAACACAACGATAAGTCTTAAACAAATAACATTGTCCAGGGGACAGGGGTTGGTTGTTCAAGTTTTGTGAAGGGGGATAACTCTGTTGTGTCATGGATGAGAGAGAAAGTAGGGCGAACATTCCACTATTCTACGGACCAAATTTCAGTTGTGGTCGACGAGTCTCTCATTTCTGTGATACAAAGGAAAATGAGTCAAAATTCACTTTGTTTTATACGATATGCAAAATGTCAATGTACCTGTCAGCATTGTATATGGCACGCCAAATTCACAAAAATGAGCTAAGCATAGTTTCACAGTTGATAAACTAGGTTTATCGACTGTAAACTATACTTTACGGACCGTAAACTATAGTTAACGACGTTAATCTATATTTCACATCTGTAAACCATAGTTAACAGATAATCTATGTTTCACAAGCGTAAACTATAATTAACAATGGAAACAATCATTAGCGATTGCAAAACATAGTTTATCTGATAAATACGGTTTCACGATTGTAAACTACGGTTTAAAGTCTAAACTATTATTAACGAATGTAAATGATAGTTTACGGTTTGTAAGATATAGTTTATAGTTATTTAATGCGCCGAATTCACAAAAAAGTGATAAACACAGTTTTGTAAGATATAGTTTATAGTCATTTAATGCGCCGAATTCACAAAAAAGTGATAAACACAGTTTTGTTTAATATAGTTTATGAGTGAAAATGGCAGTTAGCTATAGTTTACGATCAAAAACTATAATTAACGAATGTTAAACATAGTTTATCTGATAAATATAGTAATACAATTTGTGAAACTAGGATTAACAATTGTGAACTATAGTTAACGAATGTAAATTATAGTTTACAAATGTGAATCTGTATTTATCAGCACAATCTATTGTTAACGTTTATTCAAAGACAGATAAACTTGGATTAGCATTTGTAAACTATAGTTTACAACCGTTAGATATAGTTTTACGGATGAAAACTATAGTTAACGAATCGTTAACTATAGTTTACGGTCCGTAAACTATAGTTTACAGTCGATAAACCAAGTTTATCAACTGTTAAGCTATGTTTAGCTCATTTTTGTGAATTTGGCGTGCCATAATTGCTAAACATTCTCTGCAAAGTTTTGACAATCGTTTTTGAAAACTGTCAGTATAAAGTCACTTATATCTGCGGAAAGCGCTAACGGTACATCTACCTTGGTAGTTTTATCCTCATGTGACGTCATAGCTTTTAGCAAAACGAAAAAATTAGATATTGTGTATGTTAGAAATGTATTTATTTTCTTTGGTTATTGATTAAATCAAACAAATTAATATAGATTTTCTACTTTAAGTCCATAATAACGCAAAGTCACATGAAGATGGAGCAAACATTGCATCGTGTGGTGTGTCATTTTGGACGGATTTTTTAAGTATTAATGTACTAAGACGAGAGAGAGAGAAAGAGAGAGAGAGAGAGAGAGAAAAAATCATATGTCAACAAACATTGACAAATTGCGTGATGTTAGAAATCATTTTGCATAAAAATAATACAGTACATGTCCAGAGACAAGTCGTTATTTGATACAAGTAATAGCGTGTAGAATGTAAAATAATACCCAGATACTTTTATATATATATATATATATATATATATATATATATATATATATATATACCTATTATGTCAAATTGTAATAAAATATAAAACAAATTATTATTCTTGTTTTATTGGTGCAAACCATAACCTTTGTGTTTGGTCTAAAAAAAAAATATTTTCATTTCCCATGTACATACAAGTAGTATGGGAAGTCTTGATCAGATTCTGATACCAAGATCAAATTATTAACACAATGATCAAAAGCTAGGTCACTTAATAGATTCTGATACCATCAACTTATTAACACAATGATCAAAAGCTAGGCCACTTAATAGATTCTGATACCAAGATCAAATTATTAACACAATGATCAAAAGCTAGGCCACTTAATAGATTCTGATACCAAGATCAAATTATTAACACAATGATCAAAAGCTAGGCCACTTAATAGATTCTGATACCAAGATCAAATTATTAACACAATGATCAAAAGCTAGGCCACTTAATGATACAGAGCAAGTCGTTTCCTCATCATTAAAAGTTTCGAATCATCAAGAGGATATCAAATGATGTTAAACTTAGATGGTCTCCCTGTTCAACCCCTAGATTAATTTTGAAATATTCAGTATACATGTTCCCTTTCCAGTATACACCTATATTCGTTGATGCATGGTTTTTGTAAAAAAAAAAAAAAAAAAAAAAAAAAAAGAAGAAAGATCCATCTACCCCTTTCTTCAAAAGTTTATATAAAACACCTTGCCTTCATTTACTTTATAGAGACATTTCGTTAGCAATTTAGGAAAATTTTCAAAATAGTTAAAATAACCGTTTCCACTAGTCTATAGTGGTAAAAGTGCTTGCTTGTTAACCAGGGGTGGGGGTGGGTGGTGTTGTCAATTCTCGATTACGTCGCCACGTCAAACCTAAGAAATTAACTTAGATCGTGACTCTTCCTTATTCAAGCCATGTGTCTATGTTCAAGCACAGGCACTAGACCACAGGCACTCGACGTTTTAAATATCTATAATAAAAAAAAATTGTCTTCCTGTAAACATAATATTGTCAATACATTTGTATTATGTTTACAGGAAGACAATTTTTTTTTAATTATAGATATTTAAAACGTCGAGTGCCTGTGCACTAGACCACTGGATTTAGATTTAGGAAGTTACATCGTAGTTTAGAAAGTTACCAAATGAGCCTGATTTCAAATTCTATTCGAGGAACCAATAATGGTAATTTTTTGTAGATGTAGCCTTGTAATACTTACTTAGAGGTAGACCTATATGATGTAATGCTTATGAAGATTTATAGAATGCCTCTGTTCTGATGTTGTGTACAATATTGTATATATCTGATATATAAAACGGCAAGTATAACAGCAGAAGTCTGTGATGTTTTATTAATTAGATTGAAATAAAAATCCGGATTTTTTTTTTTACTGTTTTCTATACAAAAAAACACCAGGATGGCAACGGAATTACGGGGGGGGGGGGTCCTGAAAAAAATTTCTCGGGTTTAGCTGGGCAATTTAGCGACTATTTCAACAACCGGATGTTTCAACTGTATATTAAACAACTAGGACATTTCCATTGATTTTGCCTTTGATATCTGTACATTGATTGATTGATTGTTTTGCTGTTTTCCGCCACACTCAACAATTTGATAATCATCTGGTGGCGCCCAGCTTAATTATTGGTGGAAGAGAGAACTCACACAAATTATGATGATCATGATGATGGCCATTTCCTCATCAATGTGTTGTAATAAATTGTGAACAGCGCGATTATGAATACCAGGGGCGGATCCAGGAATTCTGGTTAGGGAACATGTAATTTTTTCTAGAGACAAAGTCCTGGTGGGGGGCCAGGGGGCGAAGTCCCTGGAAGCTCCTGAATTTAAGTGATTTTAAGAGTAAAATTTAAATATATAATTAGCCTTCATAGGTGAAGTAACATCCCCTCTTACAAACAGAAACACACCTTTATCAACACTACTCAAATGAGGCCAAATTTATCATCATTAAATTTCTTTCTATTCAAACTTATTTGCTCGTTCGTCATTGAACTGTGATTTGAGTCCATCTATTTGTATTTCTTGGATTTGAATCCCCCCCCCCCCCCCCCACACACACACCTCTTTTCATCACATGTTACACCTCTTGCCCCAACAGATGTTTCTCGTTTTTGAAATAAGAAGTAGCTTTTTTAAAAGAATTATTATAGCCAATAAAAATTAATTCATGATTTTGGAGAGAGAGGGACTGCAAAAAATTAAACCAAGGTATATATAAACAATTCTCAAGAAACGCATGCTAGTATTTCTAGTGAAAAAAATATAATCAACTCGGAATATCTTTACAGTTATTAATTTATGTGTGTATAATATTAGAGCAATATTTTGTTTGAAATTTAATTACTGAGTGCGTGTATTATATAATCAGCCCTGGAATGTAACACAGCTACTCTTTGATCTACTTCGCACTGTTGTGGACAGTTTAATTGGACCCCTTATCACATCTATGAATAGGTGTCCCAGATAACTATTAAAGCTGTATGACCCGATGTTCATGTATTGTATTGTTTTTGTACTTTAAACCAGATTAATTACTTTATAAAGTTATTAACTTTCCCTTAATTACATGCTTGAAAACATCTGCATGTAAAAGAAAACAGTGCGAATATTATTTAGAAAGTAAATATAGTGGCTACATATATAAATCATCCCATAATAGACGTCTATAAATAAACCCACGCGCGTCAGGGGAATCCCAACATGATGTATTAACTCATACGCAAATGTCTAGTTTTAAGGCTGAAAGAGCGTAAACAACGAATTACTAAGAGGTATTTGATATTTTTATTTCTATTAAACTTATGGTACGGTACTGTTATAACAAAATACACAGCTTTACACAGATAAGACCACCGATGATCTGAAAGTTTGAACTGGTCACGTGACTGTCACTTGAAATGGCAGAGTGATTTGTAAACATCGATTTAAAAATCAAATTATTTGGGTTAAAACAGGTGAAATAATTCATGATATGTCATACAGTCTCATAACTACATACGTGCGATGATTTAATAGCGTTTTTAGGAGATGGGAAAAAATATTGTAATTCGGACCATACAGCTTTAACGTAGTTCCACACTCCTGTGACGTCATAGGATTTTGCAAAGTCAATGATTTAATGACAGGAACATAAATTTTGTTGGAGCCTTTTTCAATAGTTATTTTAAAAAATCTTGTTAGCCATAAAATATTTCAAAAGCCTTAGTTATATTTGAAAAGTCAATGATATGTTTTAAAATATTGAATCCAAGGACAATAACTCTGTTTTCATTAAATTATTTATCAAGTCCATTATGCGATAGATTTCCTTTATTTTTGACAAACCTTTTACCAAGGTGATAAGGAATCATTATCTGTGTCTTTTCATGAAATTACATAAAATTTTAATCCCGAGTGATTTTGAATAGCTCAACTGTATAGTGCCAGACTTTGGTTTTTTATGGGGGTATACATACTCTGGAAGCTATAGATTTGAAATTATTAAGGAAAGGTATGGATTTTTCCCCATAAATAACTATAACAGATGTACATCTACTAATATAAACAGAAAAAATGATATGTAAACCATGAAATAAGGAAAATGCGTCCACATTTGCTTGTTTTTTAACATATTGGAGAATAACGCTAATTCAATAATTTTGCACATATCATTCTAAAACTTGATGAACATATTGAAAATGACATGTGTTTTAGTTATTGATATGTTTCCCGATAAATAAATGCAATTCAAAAATATTTTGTTGTTTTTATTTTAGAATAACAACAAATGACTGTTTCCAATGAATTTCATGAAATTCTACATAGGGGTACACGACTTCAGTAGTGTCTGTAATGAAAATTAATATGGAAATCCTTAACTGTTTTGCCTTTTTTCATTACTCTGAATATTAATTTATTGATTCCAAACAAAAAAATGCTACCTAAACCCCAAAAATCCAGGACTAGGGACCCACCTTAACTTTCTAAAAAAAAAAAAAAAAAAAAACAAGAATGAATGAGACAGGAAAAGCAAAGTCTTCAAATTTGTTATCTAGAATTATTAACACTATCAATAATTGTAGAACAGATGTTAAAAGAAACTTTGATCAAAATCGACATTTATTGAAATTGGATAAATGTTTATGATCTTAATGTGCACTCACACTGATTATAGCTATCATTCAAATAATGAATTTTAACATGCATAACAATCACAAACGTTGACATGTCTGGTATTTTAAAAAAGTAGCATATACCATTGTTTCTCTAAATGTGAAATTTCCCATAAAGTCTGGTACGTTGTACATTTTAGATCATTATACTAAATAGGTAAGCTACATTTTCTGAGGGTATCTTTGTGTTCTTTGGATAATTGAGATTTTATCTCGGAATGAATTATCACATCTCGGGACATTTCAAACATTGGGCATTGTCTTCTGCAGCAGTCAGTATTAAGATGATAATAAGTATTTTGAAGGGTTAGCGAAACTTTTTTTTTTTTTTTTAATTGGACTTAAATATTTCCTATAATCAAATCGTTTTAGAACAATATCATTTGGTGGAATACGAAATGCGTCTGAAAAGAGTTGGCCACAACCATAACATTTTTTTTTTACAAGACCTGCTAAAAATGTCAAATGAAAGGGTTGCTCTATCTGATTTTTTTGTGGTGACACATAATTTTGGACTTCTTTGTTTATCTTGCTGTTTAGTCCCTTTCTTATAGAGGTTCCTTTAGGCTTCTGTCCACGGCTTTAGGCTTCTGTCCACGGCTTTAGGCTTCTGTCCACGGCTTTAGGCTTCTGTCCACGGCTTTAGGCTTCTGTCCACGGCTTTAGGCTTCTGTCCACGGCTTCTTGGCATATTAGTAAGAGCCATTCTAGTCAGATTGCCAGAAGTATTAGTATATTTTAGCATATTGTTCTACATAGTTTAAAATTCTAAAATAGAGAGTGGTAGTGGGGGATAATAAAGTTATGAAGCACAGAGACTCCACGACTCCATGACTCCACGACTCCACTCCACTCCACTCCATAAATTACCGCAAGCCAATAAATATAAACTTCATTTTTGAATATCCATGAGGGTATGATTGCCAGTGTACTACATGAAGTACACCAACGTATCGCAGTTCAGACCCACGTCTATTTTCAAAAAAATGAAATTCATATTTCTTATCAGGTTGACTAAACAAACATACTTGAAATCTAATATATTATTTCTAATTCAGTGCTTTTAATTAAGTAGCATCTTTGTATTTTGAGAGTTTCTTTATCGACATATATATATAGACCAGTATATGGGAAGGTTTTGTAAGATTTATCGTTCTTTCATTGATTAACATCTGAATCAGTGGGATAAGACATTTTTTTTTTAAAACGTGGATGAATTGATGTTCTGTGGTAATGACAAGTGTAGTTAACATGTCACAAAAACTAGTGTTTCACTCAAACCAACAATACGTGGTACATGAGGTCAAGTACATGTGATACATTCCAAAGGGAAAAGAGATACAGGGAAGAGAGACACAAACATAATCATGTTCACATCAGGACAGGACAGAAAAGAAGGAAGCGAGAGAAAAAAATAGATTATAGGTATGAGTTATGGAAAGATAAAACTAAAAGATGCCCTTTTATCCAAACTTCTAAATACGAGCGTCTCGGTTGACTTTGACAGATCTGTCTACTTGCAATTGAATAAACTAAAGAAAGTTGCGAATTAATGAAAAGTGGAAACCTCACATGACATTGAATTTCAAAGGTAAATTAGTGAGAGATAAGCAAAACGAAATCCCAGTTCTGAGCATAAATTTGATAGCTTGTAAAAACCAATTTCCATTGCCACAGTGAAACAGGAAAGAGGTGTCAAAGTTGACAATTGCAATCACGTGTGAAATTGCTCTCCGTAAAGACCAAGCAATCAGTTTCCTACTGTAATTCCATTTTTAAGCGAACACCGAATTTAATCTATTTGATTTCGTTTTTAGCTCACCTGAGCTGAAAGCTCAAGTGAGCTTTCCTCATCGCCTATTGTCCGTCGTCTGTCCGTAAACTTTTTACATTTTCGACTTCTCCAGAACCACTGAGCCAATTATAACCAAACTTGGCCAAAAGCATCCTTGGGTGAGGGGCTTTCACTTTTGTTCAAATGAAGGGTCATGCCCCCTTTAAAGGGGAGATAATCAGAAAAATGCAAATATAGGGTGGGATCATTTAAAAATCTTCTTCTAAAGAACCACTGAGCCAGAAGAATGCAGATAATGCAGATTCAAGTTTGTTAAAACCATGGCCCTTGAGGGTAGGATGGGGCCACAATCGGGGATCGGGATGGGGCCACAATAGGGGATCAAAGTTTTACATACAAATATATAGAAAAAATTCTTTAAAAATCTTCTTCTCAAGAACCACTAAACCAGGAAAGCTGAAATTTACATGAAAGCTTCCTGACATAGTGCAGATTCAAGTTTGTCAAAATCATGGCCCCCAGGGGTAGGATGGGTACACAATATGGGATCCAAGTTTTACATACACACACATATATATATATAGGGAAAATCTTTTAAAATCTTCTCAAAAACTACAGGGCCAGGAAAGTGGAAATTTACATTAAAGCTTCCTGACATCGTGCAGATTCAAGTTTGTTGGAGCAACAATAGGGGATCAAAGCTTTACATGCGAATATATAGGGGAAATCTTTAAATATGAACGATGTGGCCCATGGGCCTATTGTCTATCTTCACCTTTTTCATAATATAATCCAATACCTATTTATACATATGTTTACACTCATAAAGGTTTTATCAGTAAAGACCTTGTGTGGTTTTATTCTAATTTACTTCTCATTAAAAACATTGACCCTTAATCTTAACACGGTATATCATAAACACCCTTAGCTGCACAGTTGCAGTTGTGAGTTTTCTGTTCGCATATTTGATGAATATTTGAAGGTATATTTATACACAAGTATAGTGGGAAAATATGTTAGGAATGTTTTTGATATCAATATATATCTATGATATTTTTGAGACAGCGATGTAAGAATACATCTATATAAAGCCCCAACCGTGCGCATTTTTTCTGTGCCGTAAAGCGAGGGGTTTTCCATGTATAAAGGGTGGATCTGTTGCTCTCTGGTCTGTCCCAATATTTCCCCAGAGAGCTAAAGATAAGCTTTTAAACCACCTCTTGGTATTGTTTTAATGAAAAATATGAAATTTCAAGATCATTTTGTCTATATAACTTGCACAAAATTGTTGAAACTTCAAAAGAACAATTTTTCGGGATAAAAACCAAATTCTGGGACGGAGTATAGGTATTGACGTTTGATTTTCATGGAAAAGGTGAAAAGAAAAGATGCAACTTTTAATATTTTTCCATGTACCTCATTGTTTACCACCACACGATATTTTACACAATTAATAGTGAATGACCACGGTTTTCCCCCCAATAGATACTGGTAAACCTGAGTAAGAAAATCCACAAGATAAATTAAAGGGGAATGGAACAATTTCTATCGCAGTTAATGTTTTAAAATAAATATTTTTTTAAGAACGTGGTCATATAGGAGCGGATCCAGAAGAGGCGTCTGATTCCCTATTTACATTTTTCAGTGAAGAAAATTATATTGAAAGAGTGAAATATGAAGACTCGTTGAATATCATTTTCTTTAGATTTGCTGGAATCGAGACCTTCCGCCCCCTATACTCCCAGTCCCCTACCATTTATATAGTTTTATAGATCGATTAAAACGTCACTCGCACGGAGAGAGAGAGAGAGAGAGAGAGAAAGAGAGAGAGAGAGAGAGAGAGAGAGAGAGAGAGGTTGCGCGATACAGAGCGTCCGCCTCCTGTGTCTTTATATCACAACACGATTTAATAGCTATACAGAACCTAAATATAGTCCAACAAAATGCATTGAAACAGATTAGAAAATCAATTTGATTGTGTATTTGCTTTGCATCCCAACGAGAATTTCCCACTCATATCGAGACGTCACCAGTCACAGATGACATGCCACAAATCTATAAAGCTCTATGTGTATGGTGCTCTGAGTGTCCTCATAAAGTAACTCTGAAAATCCTCACCCAACAAACAGTGACGTAGCTTAGGACTAAAAGACATCTCTTTACAAAGAGTTCTGTAGCTAACAATGTCTGCCCTACAAAGAGAGTTCCGTAACAGAGGCTGCTCTCCACAAAGAGAGTTCCGTCACGTAATACAGGTCGCTCCCCATAAAGAGAGTTCTGTAACTTATGACGTCCGCTCTTTACAAAGAGAGTTCTGTAACTTAGGACGTCCGCTCCTTACAAAGAGAGTTCTGTAACTTAGGACATCCGCTCCTTACAAAGAGAGTTCTGTAACTTAGGACATGCGCTCCTTACAAAGAGAGTTCTGTAACTTAGGACATCCGCTCCTTACAAAGAGAGTTCTGTAACTTAGGACGTCCGCTCCTTACAAAGAGAGTTCTGTAATTTAGGACGTCCGTTCTCTAACTTGGTACAAGTCGCGATCCTCTCCTGAAGTCTCGACTGCTTATATAATGATTCGCAGTAATTATTGCATACATGTATATATCTGTTTTGAAATAACCCCATTTGATTTGAATTGAAGTCGTACTTATTTTTTCACGATGTCGACGAAAGTTTTAAAATGTCCCAACGTTTTGTTTTTGAAAGATCCAGAGAGATATAACATGTTATATATGTCTCTCGTGATATTGACTGCATGTCCCTTCTATCATCAGGTAATTACGTCACTCTATACCAATGTGTGCCAACAGACCTGCTGTCCCGAGTCTAGAACTAGGCCCCTATGGGCCACCATAATTTATTTCCTAAGCGCCACCTAGTTTCCAAATAAGGAAATGTTACTCTGTGATTAGGCACTTCGCATTGACAGTAGTTCATTGACCAGTTGACATAACTTTTGCAGTACTAGAGTACTATAGACGCGTCCTAATTTGTTGAACATTATCGAGGGATCGTTACACACTCAGAACAATTCTGTGGATTACCTGCAGTACCTGGGACAGGTGTAAAACAGGTAGGTCACCCCTGCCTTGCAACATACCGGCGTATTCAAGGCAGCACAGGGGGGTTAATTTTAGATCGAGACTATATAATGTGTTTTTAAAAACTTTTCTTGCACAAAAAGTCAAAAATTATTTATATAGCATGATTAACAGCGTTCGTGTGAACACGCTGCATGTTGGGAACGGGTCTAGCGGGGACGATTTCACGCCATGTGCCATGGTCGGTTACCTGCGAATGCGAGGAATGCCCGTCACGCCACCGCACTGCATTCTTTCAGTACTTAGCTTCTCTGTAGTCCTTCCTGTTGAGAACCCACGCCGCATTGATTACTTGTTCTTACTGTAATTAATATGATTAACACTGAAGGCGCTCTTCAGAATCCTCTTTCATTTTGTTGGGGATTTTTTTTTTTTTCATGCGACAGAACTTTTAACGTAATACTGATGTTTTTTGTTTTTGTAGAAAGTGTACATGTTTCTGATGTACAGATATGTCTGGGGGGTCATTTTTAACAACAGGAAGAACTGGCAAAACGACCATCATAAACAGATTAACCACTCACTAACAAAACGAAGGCTAGGATCGAATTGTTTAAAGTCCTCTTAAACCTTTGTTGGTATTTGTGCCATAAAAATCCTAATGATATATAGGTTGACCCGTCACACCCCTCGAATCCTGCTTTATGGTACTTTAACATGCAGCAAATACAACTGTTTTAAAAACAGTTTAGGTCAACTTTTCTATGTAAGGAAGCGAAAACAATATACAGATTTTTACCCAGTGCTTTCAGTAGTTTTGTTTTGAACATATTTTATTGAAGAAATAAAAAGGATTGGGAACAAGTTCTAAGAACTTTAATACAAGTCCCTCCCCTAAAATGTTCAGTAATATTAACTAGACAACAGGAAATGTTCAGTTGGACTCAATGGACTGTGTATATTAAATGAATTGTATTTATAGTCCGCAGAGACCAACTTCACTTCCAGTAACTGTACGTGTATGTTCCAGTTGTAAGAGAATTATTTATCAATTTTGTTCTTCTTTTGGTTTCAATCATGTTATGAAACACCTGGGGCGATTATGATTGGTTGTTTTTAATTTTACAATCTTTGAACTTTTCCCTTGTACATGATCTGTCTATTGCATGTTTACATGCAGAGTTGACATCTGAAGGAAAGACGTTTTCACAAAATCCGGAAGTCCTGCAAGTGGGAGAAATAGTTCACATAACATGTGCTCGTTGGTAATATATATTTAATATAAAACTCGAGTTTAAGTACTAACTCGCACTGGTAATGGAACTTATCTAACTGCGCACGATGGATTTGAGTAGACTCGTGTAAATTTCTTGTAGTTTATGGTTGACTTATGTACTATTTCTGTTATCTTGCGTGGGTACTTTGTAAAACATCACGCCATGGCTTTCAGTCTAAGTACTTTATGACATAGTACTTGTGCAGAGATAACTCCACAAAATATTTAAACAAGTGTCCCAGCCTTCTTAAGATGAGTCTTTTCTGATTGGACAGTGTAAAGCATATTAAGTGTTATGTTTCTAGATTAAAGCAAAGAATAGTTTAGAGATGGTCTGTATAAACAGGCCTTTCATGGCGATAGGAGAGTCTGGGGTATACAAGGACTTTTAAATCGAGATTAGACTTTTAAAAGATTGCATTGATAAATACAGAATTATTATGCAACTGATATGTCTTCATGCCATTTCTGCCATGCTTGTTAATGTGTTTTGATAATGAATCATTCTGCTTCGATTGGTTTTAGCACCTTGTAATTGATCCTGTTTTGTGGTAAATCGAAAAGCGGCTCCCAGCTTTTACATATGCGTTCTTATAATTTAATTCATAAACTTAACAGAATTAATGATCGAAGCAAACGATGAGTGATTTTCTGTTTATATATATTTATATATATATATATATATATATATAGAGAGAGAGAGAGAGAGAGAGAGAGAGAGAGAGAGAGAGAGAGATCAGACATGTAATGCACTACATCTGTGAAAGTCTATCCAGTTACCAGCTTTCATTGCCACCTTATGTTCTTCGCTATTCAAATGACGGTGAAACTCATTCAAGTCTATATACCTCCTGTCAACGTAATTGCTAAACAAGATCTATGTTCTTCATGCCCCAATTGGTTTCCTCAACAGGTACTGACCGTTTTTCTGTGTGAAACTCAAAACCCCACACAAATAGCATGAACAAAATTATTCATTTTGTGTTTGTCAGTTTCAAATAGAAAGTACAATAAAATGACAATTTGAAATCAGATCTTTGATCCGCTCGTAAGTGATCATGATATTACAGGAGCGGATCAAAGATCTGATTTTAATTAGATTGAATAACATGAAAGATAATTTGTTGGTAATGTTTTCTTCACATACTAGTGCATATATTTCAAATTCGTTTCTTATCAATAAATCTAACTTATATAATTATTTTTTGTTTTATTTTGCAGACGACATGGCACATAGGCCCCATGCCTATGGATTGACGGGTGAAGTGCAGAGGAAGGTGAGAAATGACGGGTGGTGTCCTAGCATAAAATTTCTCCCATGCACAAAATCAGTATAGTTCCCAATGACACTTTTCGCCAACCAAGGGTGACGCCGCGCGGTGTTTCTTTCCACGCCGTGGAGCGTCACCCCCAGGCCTTAGTTAGTGAAGGTGCCCCCATAATCACAGGTTCGTGGGTTCATCCCCCAGAATAACTAATTACATGAGTTGATTTAATTATTTTTTGTTGAAAATCTCTATAATGCTTGTCAACAAAATACCTTTTCTGTTATAATATCCAGTGAGGGTATTTTTTGAAAGGAATTAAGTTATTTTGGAATTTTGAGGATATGTAAGACTTAGTTGACATGCATTAGAGAGATTTTCAACATTAAATCAACTCTTGTAGGCTACCCGGGGGTGGGGCTTAACCCAAGCACCAGTGAATTATTTGATACAGGGTTGCCCCTTTAAACTGGGTCGTAGCAAATGTGGGTCGTAGCAAACGTGTTTCAGGATTAATAAAGTAATGGTTTGAAGCATATTTCTTAGATTGTCTCCATATACTTCATATATAATCAATATCATTAGCATCGATCTTCATAAAATCTTTGGAGATATGAATCCTTGTCAGAACAAAAGAAATTATTTATGAATATTAGTCTGTAACTGTGTCCAAATTGTTAATATTCTTTCTGACCCACAATTTTGACCTATGAGTCAGTAGACCCTAGGAAATAAGTTTTTCGGACAAAAACCGTTTGTTGCTTTCAAGTCTACTCTCAATTTCTATTTAGACTTTAATATTTGTTGCATGATGTAGCTCATTATTAGTCTGTCTCTTGTTGATGCTGAATGGTAAAAATTCCACATATCTCCTTGATATTCTGATATAAAACACAGTACACTGCCTAATTAATCAAAATTAGTATAATATCATGTCTGTCTAGTGTAAAATGAAACCATAAACTTTATAAACATAAGCACACAAACAAGATAATCATACAATACTGACATAAACGCGTTTTTCACCCTGTCAAGGGAAGTAACCTATCATTTTTCGTAAAATGCAGTTTTAAATGGATGACTGTTTTACCAATTTTGTCGTAGATTAAGGGAAAATACGACGAGAAATTGGAGCAAGGTGCCCGCCTGTGGATTGAAGCAGTACTGGATATGGAGTTGGTACCGGTAAGTATATGTAGACTGACATAGGAAAGAAATTGCCATAATCATTGTGCTTGTAATTCACTATAATATATATACTTTGTGTCTAACTGTGGGCCCGCAACTCAACTCCACTCAGATAAAATGAATACCAAAGCATGTACTCCGTGCTAGTGCCGTGCATGTAATTTGAATTTCCGCTGTCCGGAAAGACCCGAGAAGTTGCGATGCGTACTCTCAGGAGTCCTCCTGTCAACTGAACTTAAAATTTAATGAATCCTACCTTCTCTCTCTTTCTCTTTTATTATTTATAGTTCGTTCACAATTTTCTGTCATTTTATATATTAAGGGAGCGGATCAAAACACGCCGTTGGGAGAGCGAGATTTCCAGGGGGCCCTTAAGAATGGTGTTATTCTGTGCAGGTAAGTTTACTAAATGAATTCTATTTATAGGCAAAAGATAGTATATTTCCGTGTTTGTTTGGAAAAAAGAGATAGGGAAGTGTTCCAGTTTTTAGGATCAGGGTTGTTTTTTGTTTTTGTTTTTTGTTTTTTTGTTTTTGTTTTGTTTCTTGACACTCCTAGTAGATCTTTGTGTGTATAGTTTAAGTAGGTCGTATAGACTTTATCAGTAATTTCAAGTTCTTTATAAGGCCCAAAATAAAAATTGATTTGTTTGATGTACTCCGACCGACCCGTCAAATTTGCTCCTACCCGATCATTTTTTTGCAGCAATTTTAAATTTCTTTTTTTTTTTTTTTTGGTTCCCTTGAAAAATAGAAAATTCTCCTTACTTTAAAACTAAATATTAAAAAATTTCATGACATTAAAAAACAAACAAACAAAAACACCTACCTACCGACCCACCTTGAAAAATGTGGGTCGGAGTACATCAAACAAAAATATTTTTAATGATGGCCTAAAGAAATGATTGTGACCGGTAAAAATGTATATAGAAAAGATTTGGGATCGGCACTCCGGATTAAAAGATATTTAATTGTTTTAGGGGGAGATGGGAATGTGACTGCAGACCTGTAGCTCTCTGGGGCCCAGGATTCCCGAGAGATATGTTCTGTGGAATATTGCATAGAGATGATTGTTTTAATTTTTAAAACATCCAATATAATTTAGCATTACATGGAATTTAAAGAATTTTTTATCGCCCATTTATTTCAGATTAATGAATGCCATAAAACCAGGTACCATAAGGAAAATTAATGAAAACACTATGGCCTTTAAAATGATGGAAAATATTGAGAGTTTCCTGAAAGCTGCCCAGGACTATGGCTGCAGAGAGATCGATCTCTTCCAAGTAGTGGACCTATATGAACGGCAAAATATGACGCAAGTTGTTAACGGAATTTTTGCATTGGGGCGATTGGTAAGGAACCAGAATGAAAAAGTATTTTGAACAGCTTGAAACTTTCATTACAGTTCGATTTTCCCCTTTCTATACATTGTTGCTATTCCTATAGCGACTTGACCGCCTCGCATGCGCTTAGTCAAATTCTGTTCTTTATTTTGTAAACGTTTATCGCTTTATGCTGACTGTCCGAGGTTAGTGTCAGTATTTCTCGGACGAGACATTTAGCTCAGATATTGCTTTCAACAGCGCCGTGATTGAAATTAACATGTTCATTCCGTATTATTTACATTTCCAATGGGCCTTCAAGAGCCATTTCCTCATGGGTGCGTGTGAGCAATGCATGTCTGAATACATATAAATACAGTATGTCTACTTTAACGGCTGGGAGTTCCGACAAAAATGATACAAAATATAAATTTCATTTTTGAAAATACATCAGGGTATGAACTGCAATGCTTCAAGCCGGTATACTTCAGGAAGTGCAATATTCACTTCTTAAATAACGCTTGCTGACAGTCGCTGCACATGAAAATTCCAATCTTTTCATGCTGTAAGCATATATAAAGCGAGCAACGGTAACACGAAATGCAGACAGACAGATTTTAGTAAAACCAATTTAAGACAATAAACATACTAATAGTATGATCCAACTTAAAGAATAGTAGGCTATACGCTATTCTTGTCGATTGTAGCTGTGCATGTTCATTGGGGGATTTAGCACCCCCCACCCTAAAATTTTCAAATTTAAGGTAAATCGCGGTATCTTGTTTCGGAAAATGTACTAAACGATAAAAGAAGCAATAATTTCTTCCACTCCCGGAGAAATAGATTACAAAATCTTTTGATTTCTTGAATTACTTTATTGGGAGAACTTAATTTTCCCCCCAAAAAAAACTTAAAATTTGGGTCATTTTATTAATTTCACCTTTAAAAAATGATAGTAAATAGTACAAATGACTAAATAGGAAAAATATTTCAAGCCCCATAAATCTGTACAATCCAGGAGCTTCCGGGGGCTTCGCCCCCTGGATCCCCATGAGGGCTTCGCCCTGGACCCACTGCCTCACAAAGTGACGCCCCTCCTAACCGCAATTCCTGGATCCGCCCCTGATGTTCGTACATATGTAACTGTTAGACACGTGTGTATAATATACTCACCCTGAGTCTAGTCGAGAAGGTAAATCAATCATATTGCGCATGCTCATACGCGCATATTTCATTTCTGTGATGTTCGATAACGTACGACGTCGTCAAGCGTTTTTCCACGAATACGGTCTATGAAATGGCTACGAATCGTAGAACAGGGGATCATGGGACAAGACTATGAAATGACAAACGTTCGCTAATGAAGACCTTGGAATGTTCTGATTAGAATGTCATTGAAAATATATATGTATCTTAAAGCAGAACGCATTTTATATTACAAATTAAAGATATAGTTTTGACTTGGCTGATCTTAATTATTTTTGCATTTGCAGACCCAGAAGAACGGTTTTCAGGGTCCTGCGTTAGGTCCCAAAGAGGCCGACTACAACCCTAGGAATTTTGATGAGGATACAATGAAGGCGGGACAGACAGTGATAGGTCTACAAGCAGGGTCAAATCGGGGGGCCTCTCAAAGTGGGATGAACTTTGGTAAAACACGCTCTATCCTGGACTGACGGCGCCATCATCGTTGAGAGTAAGATATCACATCCACCTCGGCATTCTACCCGCCATTGCTAGTGCCATCTGCTGTCAGATAATCAAAGTGTACCACGTGTTCAGTATTATCCAATGGAACAGTTTTCTCTGATATTTAAACATTGATGATATTGTTTGCAAAGCGGAAAAAGAAATATGACAGCAAGTCTAGGTGAATATTCTACAAAATCCAGGTAGTAGATTTATGTCATTGTGTCATGCTTGTATGTGTGCCGGTATGTTTTCAGGGGAAAAAACTATAGCATTTAAATGATGTAACCGGTTTGTGTATTAATGATACGAAATTTTGTACTCCAATATTTTGTGTATGTTTTATTCAGGTCTGATTAGTCATAGTTTTTTGTGTGTATGTTTGTTGGATTACGCAAGCAATGGAATTATTAAGATGATTGTTAATTCAGTTTTTGTAAGAAATATTTGTTATCAGAAAGCCAGTGTGGAAAATGTGTTTAAGTTTTAAGGGGGCTATGCTTTTGTTGAATACATGTATACTAAGTTAAGTTTTGTACTTTCATACATTCCATTTGAAGCTGTTGATGTGTTGATCCACGGAAAGCTATGTAGAATAATATTCTTTCTGATTTTCATGATTAAGAAAAATATTGTAGATGCTTTATGAAGTCCATGACCACTAGTCCAAGCAAATTTGAAATACACAACAGGGGCGGATCCAAAATATTTTCAGGGGTGTGTGTTGTTACCTTAGATTATTATTATTTACAGTATTTATATAGCGCATTATATAATAAAACAAATTACTCTAAGCGCTTTACATTAAAACAGCAATACCACTAGATGATACGGAAAGGGAATTGCACCATAAAGATGACACAAATTAACCATTTTCTGGGTAAAAATTATCCTACGAAAGGGGGTCCGCCTCTGTACAATGTATTAATTTCACAATGTAAACCAAGTTGCAGATGCCTATATACATTTAAGTAGTATGTAACCATTACTGTCTCTGTTTAAAGTATATTGTTGTTTGATATGTACGTCTTGTATCAGCCTAATAAAATCAAAATGACTTTTTACCCTAATGGGCGTTCCTCTTTGTGTCTAAAGTGACAGCTTCACAGTCGTACAAAGTCATGGGACGAAGAATTGTCAAAGGCGTCAACATAGTTCCACCCTAACAGTAACGATTTTAGACGATTGAAGAGATTGTATAGGTACTCGATCAACACCTGAAAACTCTTCAGTACTGAAACATTAGTCTAAATGCACTAAGCCAGGGAATCTCTTTTGTATTTTCCTTGCCAAATTAATGTAGGTGATTTCTAACTTTAGACATATTATCGTTCATTTTCTGTTGTTGCTTTACACTACTCTCGTATATTCAAAATGACCACTGCTATATCGTACACTAAAAGTATTTTAAAACATCTTTTCATGAAATATAGATGCAGAGGAATCTACAGGAAGCGATTATGTCCCCGTAGTAGGTTAGGCAGTATACCTCCTTTAGTATACTAAAACGTCCCAAATTGTAATCTCGTTGTAAAATGTTTGGGGAAATCCACTGGGGGGATGAACGGGCGAGTGTCTAAATTAATTTTCGTAACTGATATCAAGCAAATTGTATAATATTGACTCGATGACGGGTGCGTTCCGGCCTCTCAGTGTCGGGATATGGAGCGGTTAAATATAGCACGAGATATTCCCACCATTAAGGTAAATCCATACTCGTAGTTTTATCTGATACAAATTTTAAAAGTGTATTTATTTCCATTTATTAGAGTTAAAACTAACAAATTATCAATTAAAATATATAGGTCATCACACTTTTTAAAATGCGAGAGACGTACTTAAACAGAATCATATATGGCACCGTCAGAAAATTGCATGCAATTTTCCTTAAACAGCCTTATCAAAATTTCATACAAACTGGTTATGACGATATAATTGCATTCATAACAATTTTATGAAACTATCTTCACAAAAATATACAAAATGTCTATAAAAATAAAGGAAATCTATCACATAATAGACTTGACAAAGAAATCAATAAAAAAAAACCCGAGTTATTGCCATTGGATTCAATATTTTAAAAAGTATCATGGATTATTCATCTATAACTTAGACTTTTGAAATAGTTTATTTTTAACTAGATTTTGTACAATAACTATCGGAAAAGACTCTAACAAAATTTATGTTCATATCATGCATAAATCTAAACAAATCATTGATTTTGCAAAATCTGATGACATCACAGGAACTTTAATTCAAATAAACTTATTTCAACTCTAAAGTTTCGTTTTCGTAATCTTGAATGTTGTGGCCGAACCCGACATGGGTGTAACCCTGTCTGGTACAAATGTGACTATTTAATGATGCTGTGAGACATTAAAAACTTGACAATGATGGTTAAGGTGTCAGGCCTTTATCCTTTGTGAAGGTCAGTCACTGGTATTCATCACGAGCCTGTGTATGGCGGTCTCTTACTTTATCTTGGTCCACTTATTAGCTCACCTGAGCTGAAAGCTCAAGTGAGATTTTCCTGATCACCTATCGTCCTTCGTCCGTCTTCAAAGTTTACACATAATTTACATCTCCAGAACCATTGGGTCAATTTCAACCGAACTTGCCATTAGTCCATGTTGAAGGGTCACATCCTTTTTTAAAGAGGAGATGATCAAGAAATAGCGAAATGATGGTTCGTCTTTAAAATATGTTCTCAGGAACCACTGGACCAGAAAAGACAAAACCTATGTGAAATCTTTCTTTAAGAATGCAGATTCGAATTCGAAATTGTTCGTTCAAATAATTGATTCGGGTGGTAGGGGCCACAATAGCGGATTACAACAAGGCCTTAATAAATCATATTCATATCAGGCGCGTAGCCAGGCGTACAATCGTTTTTGTAACAAGAACAAAGAGAGAGAGAGAGGGGGGGGGGTTGGGGTTAAAATATCAAAAGGTAGTGAAGGGCAATATATATGACAATTATATTTGTCTTCTCCTACAATCAGTCAATTACTTGGTCTGTCAAAACC
The DNA here is from genome assembly GCF_947568905.1 of Ostrea edulis. NCBI lineage: Eukaryota > Metazoa > Mollusca > Bivalvia > Ostreida > Ostreidae > Ostrea > Ostrea edulis. The sequence continues at coordinate 77,663,656 of NC_079165.1, read as the reverse complement.
AGTTAACACTCTATCTTTCTCATTTTTGAGAGTTTACAAGTGTTTCTCCGCATTCCGTACAAAAACAGAACAGACCTCGAATATGGCTGCGTAACAAATTTTATAAAGTGTACGAAAAATGTGTTCAGGAGGGTCGAATATACACATCGAAATCGCCTAAAATTTACCAGCTTCGCCCCTGGGCCCCCACCAGGGCTTTGCCCGGGACTCATTGGGGCCTTAAGCCCCCCCCCCCCCCACCCCCACTGCCTAATAGGGTGTCGACATCAAAAGTACCCTGGCTACGCCCCTGCATGTGCAAGCATCCCGATGTAGTACATATTCAAGTTTGTTTAAATCATTATTACAGTGGATAGGGCGGGATCACAATATATTATCAAATATTTTTCTCAAGAACAACAGGGTCATGATAAGTCATAAATGCAAATATCCTCAAGTAATGGAGTCAGGTTTGTTCCATTTGTGACTCCCGGAGGTTGGATGAGGCCACAACAGGGGTTCAAAGTTTACATGGTAATATATGTATAATAAAAAGTCTTTAGAAATCTTTTTTTTGTTTGAACAGCTATGCTATGATAAGTCGTGAATATACTGATTCCAAGTTTTACATGGTTGGGAAATTAGAATTTTCTTTACATATGGAAAAAAGGTAAAATTTTACATGATACATGAACATAAGGGAATACAAGTTGCGTTTCAAGTTGGGTTAAGTCATAACCGCTTTTGTCTTAGGTTGGGTTTTAACATGGGTTCAAAAGTTTTCGTGGGAATAATGAGGTTAAAATTTTCTTTTCAAAAATCTGCTCAAGCGTCTTCACTGTTAGTAATAATGATAGTTATGCCTCCCTCATTCTGCCAAGAACAAACGAACACAATTTGGCTAATTTTCACCCTTTACTATTTGGCGTCATACAATTATGATTTTTTCCCCTGCAATGCTAGCTACCTTTATCACCCTATAAAACAACAAAGAGTGACATTTCATTGTTTATATTTATATGTATCTATTAAAATTTAAATATAATTAAACTAGATTTAACTGAAATATCATATAGTTGACCATTTCGTTACTGTAAACGGGACAGCCAATGCACCCCTTGACCTTGACGACAATATAAAAGCTGGGGCGTTAGCCGAGGCTTTTACATTTCAAACACAGGGGCTAAGCCCGTTTTTGTTATTTTAAAAACCAGTGACTTGAAATTTGGCATGCAAGTAGTTAAAACATTAATCTATGCAAGGAAAACGACAAATTACGCATAGCTTACCTAGTTTAAGATTTTTTAGGCATTTGAAGCGAGTGGTTAGTTTTTTTTATCTGTGTCAGAGTTAGACCCCTTTCTATATAGTTCAGGCCCAAAACGGGCTTAGCCCCTGTGATTTCAAACAACATTTCGAGACCAAGGAGGTTATCCTGAAACATACATAAAAACAAGAACTTTATTTCTATTTTACTACGGCTCAGAAATATACAGCCGATCGCTTTCTTATATAGCTACGAATTAAGTCACGGTGACGTCATGGCAGTTTTCCGAAACGGCCAACATTGATTTTTGCTGGCGAAAAAGGTGAGATGGTAGGGGACTAGGGGTATTCTAAATCTATTTTGAAAAAAAAAAATTCATGTATTTAGTTTAATGTTAATCCATATATCAATTGTTTTGGATACACAGTTGACGGAAAACTTGTCCGTGCATCGCCGTGTTTACATGGATATACAGCTCTCGGAATGCAGACGAATGGTTTATATACTCTTCAGTCATTTATGGATTTGTTTTACAACATATATTGACTGATTTTTATGATTATAAAATTGAATTATCAGTCATCGACTTTATTGTTGCATTAGAAAAACTCGAAGTGCAAGCGAGATATATGGAGCGCCAAATTAACAAACTCAAATAATTGAAGATATCTTCAATTATTTGAAGATATCATCAATTCATTTGATGCACGCAACAATTGAATCAAAGATCTCTTCAAATAATTAATGATATCTTCAATTCTGAATTATTGCGCGCATTAATTGAATTGATGAGAGAATTAATTCTTCAGCTGATTTGATGCGCGCTTTAATTGAATTAATGATCTCTTCAAATGAATTAATGATATCAACAATTGAATTGATGCACGCTATGTACAATTCAATTGAAGAGAGCAATAATTGATATAATGCGCGCATTAAATCAATTGATGAGAGCAATAATTGAATTGATGTGCGCATTAATTCATTTGATGAGAGCAATACTTGATTTAATGCGCGCATTAAATCTGATTAAAATCCGCTCCTCGATCCGCTCCTTTATTTCATTTGATTTGTCGCTACTCGAGTAGCGACAAATCAAAAGAAATAAAGGAGCGGATCGAGGAGCTGATTTTAATCAGATTGTGCGCGCATTAATTCAATTATTGCTCTCTTTAATTGAATTAATGATATCTTTAATTCATTTGAAGAGAGCAATAATTCTTTTAGAGAGAGCAACTATATAATTAAAGATATCTTCAATTCAACATATCCACAATTGAATTAATGATATCTTTAATTGAATTGTTGCTCTCTTTAAAAGAATTGATGCTCGCATTAATTCCTTATACAAAAGCATTGTAAATGATTTAAAGATATCTTCAATTGAATTAAAGAGACCATCAAATTATTTATACCGAGCTCTAAATTAATTATTGCGAGCAATATTTCTATTAAATTGATGCTCTCATCAAAGATGAGAGCAATAATTGAATTGTTCAAAGCGCGCATTAATTCATTTGATGAGAGCAATAATTGATTTAATGCGCGCATTAATTCAATTAAAGAGAGCAATAATTGAATTGATGATGTTTTCAAATAATTGAAGATATCTTCAATTATTTGAGCTTATGTTAATTTGGCGCTCCATAGAGATGTGTATCAATTTTCTCATTATCAGTTAATTTAGTACGTATGAAGGTATATCGTAGAATAATGACCGCGGCATTCCTTTGATCTTTACAATAACCGTTGTAGAATTGTATCTAACGGACACAGAAAGATCCCCATTATGTACATAGGTTAACACGAGTCGGAGCGATTGAGACAAAAGTGCATATGTCATTAAAGTCAGAGCTACCAAAGGCGGATCCAGCGCCGGTGCGCCCCCCCCCCCCCCCCCCCCCCCCTGTTTGAATTTAAAGCCTACAATTATATGTTTTATTCATTACCAAAAAAATTACAAACGTCCACAAAAGAGCAAAATATACGTATGTAGACGTTATATGTTCATTATCTAAATGAAAAAGAACCTACTCGATCTCTTATTGGCACAATTTCGTTAGCTTCTGGGGGCTTTGCCCCCTGCACCCCCATCAGTGCAAAGCTTCAAGGCAACCCCAGCCTTCTACTGCGCCCCCCCCCCCCGTTATGAAATTCCTGGATCCGCCACTGGCTACTGTACACATGTTGTAACCCCTTCTATTTTTTGCACTTATAAATGCGATGTGTTTGTTGTGTCTACTTGTGAGTACATGTATATTACAATTCAAGTGTTTCTGGGGCCGAACCCCGATTGTACCCTTAAAAATAGATATTGACTATTCATTCACAAAACGCTTTATAAGCCAAAGTTTCGTGTTGCAGCAGGCAATGGCCTCACTGCTACGACCTGAACGCCATACATAGCACTTCATCCACAGAACTCTGGTGACGGCGTGAAAAAATCTCGAAGGATCGACACGTAATAAAAATACTGCACTATGTCATACACCACAGCTGAAAATGATGATTATATTTCAAATTAATTGATTTTGACACGTTCTAGCATTCAACGTACACTAGCTGTTCAAAACTGGTTGGCGATTGACAATGACGTTTCATAGTGGAGATCGGTAATAATTTGCGTGGGCGGTGATGACCAGTACATTATGACGTCATAATTGCAAGACGAGCTCTTGTGATATCACAATGGCGGGAGTCTAGACACGTACACAATTTATTTTACAAATAACATAAAATTAGGCGTTTGTTCCCATTCCATTCTGTGAGATTAATGCATCAAGAATCTGTCTATTGATACGTGTTTCAAAAGATGGATGTTACTAGATCCAGGAGGTAGGGTTTTCAGATTATTAATTATTAATATATTTATTGACTGATTATGATATTGTTTTACAATATACATGATATAAATGTACCTCGTAGAAGAGATTGGGAAACATACCCATAGGCGTAGTTTGGGTTCGAATATTACCGAGGCAGGGGGTCTGGGGGGCTGTGCCCCCCAGAAGCTATCGACATTTTAACAACGTAAAAGGTGGGGTTTTTTTTTTTTACCGAGGCAGCTGCCTCGGTTGCCTCAATGGAAGCTACGCCACTGATGCCAGTCTTACATAAAACTTAAAATACAGGGTCAAGAAAATGTCATCAATTGGCTTTCCGAACCCAAATATCACGGCAGTCATGGTGAACATCAATCTTTTTGAGGCATCAATATGGGGGAAAAGGTAGTTTGTTAAAACAAGTACGCTTCGAAATACACGGGAACTCCTTAACTGATCATGATTAAACTTTGGTTTAATTGCATAAATCTAACGAAATAAAGGATAAAACGAAATCCCATTTTCAGACCACCGCCATTTACGCCCCCTCCCCCTCTTTCTGTGACAACTGTTACTAATTGACATTGATACAAGCTATGATGATCAGTAGAACGATTTTTATCATCAAAGTCTGAATTTAAAAGCCAAAACAGGAAAGTAGATCTGCATACAACCTCATTCATGCACACACCTGATGACTCAATACCAGACCAAACACTGGTCAAACACAGGTATACTGGGTCTTCTGATGATAAAACAAGAATAAAGGATTATAATGCATTATAATGCCAATCTCTTAATTACATAGAATAGATCTTTTTTTTCAAATTCAGAGTCGAAACCGACAGGGTCTAAGGAAAGAAAGCCAAAAGATAAAAATTGAGACACCGCCATTTAGATTAGCTTTGACAGTTTTGTCACTTGGCGCTCTGGGTTGTTTTCTCGATAAAAGCAGGTGGCCTTATAATTACGATCCAGAAATAAGTTTGAATAATGTTATAGTAATGATTAGATCTAATGAAATTGAGCCCGGAATGAAATTTGTCTAAACGTTGGTCATTTTATGTACATGCGATCGAATCATTCGTGATTTTTTTTTTTAAAGAAGAAAATGATACATTTAGGAAAATTTAAATTAAAGGACTGATTTGGAAACAGTCAGTAAATGTCTTACTTCGTCAAGACCTATTCGTCGTATTCACATGAAAATGTCATTTAAATTTCGCACCTGTAAGTACTAATTAATCACGTGTTTAGAGGGTCAACGGAAGCAGGTCAACGGAAGTGCAGTGTAAATCCATGGACGCCGTTGTTTGATGGAAGTCTGTTGATCAACGAGAGCGAGGACAGTCTGACTGAGAGTTTGTTTGAGGGATACTTGTACAACACACACCTCACAATGCCTCCGAGCCGGCCGGTGACGGGCTCAAACAAGGCTCGTAAAAAACTCATCCGTCCCAGTTCTGCGTCTGCAAATCTTCACTGTTATTCTATAAGTGTACTGGACAATGCCCAGAGACCGGCCACAGCAGCCACGTCCGGACTGCTCTCAGACAAACCCCAAAGACCTACCACCCAAGCAGGAGGGTCCCGAAAACAATGGGAACCGCCAAAAGAAGACAACTCCTTTATCGAGGCGGCAAAACAGCCCCGCCGTTTGACTCTTGGGGCCGTGGATGGGATCCTGGAATTACAATCCATCAAAAGACCAGGAAATATTCAAGGATCGGTGTCACAGCAGCTGAAAAACAAGGTAATTTGAATTTGTTACGTGTTATGATTGTTTAGGGTGTCGCAATATTTGTGTTTTGAAATGACCATGTCAACATGCGAGGATTCCCGGTGACACGGTGGCATTGCTGCACACAGAACTAGCATTGCTTTCAAGTGAATGAGAAATTAAGAATAACAATATTGATAATGTGTTTCCTTCATGAAGTATTTAAGTAGCACCTTGTTCCATGTGCTGTACGAAAATGTAGGTCATTAGTAAAAAATGGCGATTGTTGTAGCAACTGCAAACTTCCGGTGGAAGTTAGGGGCCTGTATAAAGAGCCCAAATATTCCCTACAGCGGATCGAGTATTTTTAACAACTTACATATATACACTTACACGATGTCATGCATTATGAATTAAACCTACTGTACACAATATCAAACACATGTGGATCAAATGACTTGAAACGTGCACAATTTACAATATATAAACGTGTTAAAATTAAAATTTGTGTAAAAGACATTGTATAGGATGAGAAACAACATTACATCAAAATGTTGAAATGACAGGTGTGTGTGTGTGTGATATGTGCAGTTAATTAATTATGGGAAAAAATCAAACTAATTGCAAATGATATTGTACATGGATATTATATATCCATGTTAGATGCAGACAAAATTGTAAGAAATGTGATTAAAATCATATCAATGAATAACTACACTTTTCATACATTGATTACAATTAAAATCTTACTAATACCAGATTAGATCATGCACTACTTCTTATCAATAATGTGTAGATCTCAATGTGTATATATTACTATGTATATATACATACATGTACAAATGTATTTAATATATGATGTACATTCATGAAATTCATTCAGATTGAAATTATAATATTTGTTACTCATAAGCCATATATTTTTATAGGGTGAAAAGTACTTTTGAATATTTATATGCATTTAAATTATCTAACAAAAGATTTTAAGAACAATTTTCATGATGTAATGCAGATTTGTGAAAATTCTGTTTGCACAATAGAGAATTAACAGCTTATACCTCAGGAATAAATACCAGCTAGTTTGTTGATATATATGGGAATATGAAAACAGTTCAAGCATATACCTGTATTCAGCAAAATTAATTATATTTATTTAGCTGATTGTGCAGAAATTGATCTATGCAATTCAATGTCTTTATATCCCTATTATGCAAATAAGGTTAAGACATTCATTCCATAGTTAGTCACATTTTGTAATAAAGACTGGTTTTCTTTTTTTAATTATTATTTTAAGTTGAAATCTCTTTGTCCTTGTCACAATTTCTATCAGGAATAATAAAAATGAAACATTCAAAGTTTACTACCGACAAAATATAGGTGATTGTAAATTCTTTATTGATATATTTCATAAGAGCCCTGGTTAACGGCGTCCCTACGCTTCTTATATATCTCATTGATATGGGTAGTAAAAAATAAATAAATGAAATAAAATAAGATAAATTGAAATAAAATGTATAATGAAAATAAAAACAATATATATGCATATATATATATGACAATATAGAATAAGTGTTTTTGCTAATTAACATCTAGATGGCTGGAGTATTGGAAATAGATTAATTAAGTATACCAAACAAGATTAGTCATTTTCTGGGTGTCTGGCATGGTTAACTTTTCCACTATGGCATTCCCTCACAAGTACCATACCTAACTGATAGCTGGAATCGATGAATTTAACATGTAGAGAGCATATAAATGTCACATGTTTCTATACTGTAATCAGTCATTACAAATCTCAAAACTAATGAAAGCTTACCTGCCTGTGGAGTGAGGATCTCTGGGTCATTGATGGAGGACAGGTGTAACCCTTTCTGATGGACCTAGAACCATCAGTGTAACGCTGACAGATGTAGCCTTCACGATGGACCTGCTGCAAGATCAACTCCGGTCCGACTCAAGTGTGAACCTCCCCATTATTTATTCATCCCCAGCTTGTAGCCACACTATGATTGTATTAGGGTTTGTTTATCATTATGAATAATTGAATAATTATATCATGGAAACCAGTTCCCAGGGGATGTACTAAAGATCATTTCCCCGACTCTAAAGTTTCCTTATGTAAGAGTGAGGTCTTCTATGTATATAAAGAGTCTCAGAAAGCCCGGACAGTGAAGTCCAGCTGCAACATGGACTGGAAAAGCGTCAATTACAAGGAGCTGGTCAAGCCCATGGTTTTCCCCCAGAGGAGGGACAGTAGTGTTGTAGAGGTGGTGGATTCGGAAGAGGAAAATAGAATCACAAGAGGATGGGTAAAAAACCCCAAGTTTTCCTGTGATGTAATTTTTATTATAATAATGGAAATTGTTAGCAGCAAGTCTGTTTAAATGTGAGCAGTAAGTCTGTTTAAATGTGAGCAGTAAGTCGGTTTAAATGTCAGAGCAGTAAGTCTGTCTAAATGTGAGCAGTAAGTGTGAGGAGTTGGTTTGGTTTTTTATTTGAGAATTTTTCACCCATATAGACATCACCATTGTTAGTGAAGAGCTGGGAAAGTTTGGGCTATGCTCGGCGCTTAGAGCCTTTGAGCAGGGAGGTATCTTTGTCGTGCCACACCTGCTGTGACACGAGACCTTAATTTTTGTGGTCTCATCTGAAGGACTTCCCCATCTGATTGCTTCTTATAACAAGCAAGGGGTACTGAGGACCTATTCTAACCCAGATCCCCACGGGACATATGTGAGGAGTAAATTAATCTGCTTAGATATGAATAAATCTTTAAATATAAGAAGTACATCTGTTTAAATGTGAGGAGTGTATCTATTTAAATGTGAGTAGATCTGTTTTAATGTCAGAAGTAAATCTATTTAAATATGAAGAGTAAATCTGTTTAAATGTGAGGAGTATCTCTTTAAATGTGAGGAATAAATCTGTTTAGATATGAGGAGTAAATGTGTTTAAATGTGATTGATTGAATATTGTTTAACGTCCCTCTCGAGAATATTTCATTCATATGGAGACATCACCACTGCTGGTGAAGGGCTGCAAATTTAGGCCTATGCTCGGCACCTATAGCCATTGAGCAGGGAGGGATCTTTATCGTGCCACACCTGCTGTGACACGGGACCTCGGTTTTTGCGGTCTCATCTGAAGGATCTCCCCATTTAGTCGCCTCTTATGACAAGCAAGGGGTACCGAGGACCTATTCTAACCCGGATCCACACAGGACTGTTTAAATCTCGTTAAATATGAGGAGTAAATCTGTTTAAATGTGAGAAGTGAAATATGTTTGAATCAAATCTGTTTAAATATGAGGAATAAATCTGTTTAAATATGAGGAGTAAATCTGTTTAAATATGAGTAAATCTGTTTAAATATGAGGAGTAAATCTGTTTAAATATGAGGAGTGAATCTGTTTGAATATGAGGAGTAAATCTGTTTAAATATAAGGAGTAAATCTGTTTGAATATGAGGAGTAAATCTGTTTAAATATAAGGAGTAAATCTGAAGCGTAAATCTGTTTAAATATGAGGAGTAGATTTGTTTAAATGTGAGGAATAACATAGATCTGTTTAAATTTGAGGAGTAGATCTAATAGAATACTAGAAGTGAATCTACTAAATGTAAAGAGTGAATCTATGAAAATATGATGAGTAAATCTATTACATGTAGATGTCAAGTAAAAAAATATAAAAATGTGAAGAGAAATTTTGTAAATATGAGGATTAATTCTGTTGAAATATGAAGAGCAAATCTAAATATAAACTTAAAATCATATTAAAATCACATTAAATCATATAAAGTATACTTAGAATCATGTTAAAATCACTTAGAATCATGTAAAGTACTTATAAGATCGTTTTAAGTATACTTAATAAGACAGCAAATGTATTAAAGTCATTTCACTTTCAATTACTTGACTCGCCTGGTTCAGCTATTTTAGTAACTAGATTGTAGTTTTATCAAAAAGACGTTAAACATAATTTACTTGAATAAAAAAACAACAGATTAGCAAGTGTGAGCGCATTTATAAATATTTGACACCATATCTCTATTTTTAAAATATGTTCTCAATTTTGAAATGAAAGTTTAAAAAGGGAAATAACTGCCAATCTGCTCCGTTAATCAGTCTGCAAACCTCATCCTCTGCATACTGAGTTTCTCACCTGATTTCCTATGTAGGGAACGACTGCAAAAAGGCAAAATTAACGCTTCCTGTTGTTTCCAAAATCAATGAAGAAAAGTGGGCTATAGTTCCTATTGAACTTAGCATTCTTCTCGGTAGTCTATTATATAGTTCATTAGAAAAATTGGAAAAGCAATTTATGACACGGTGCAAATGACTACAGCATTTACAATGGCCACAACATTGTGTCGTGTTGCCAAGGCCTCTTGACAATCCATTAAAACTCTTCCACTTCGATGATGATAATAATTTCTGAGCATTTAATCTTGGGGAGGGACTCTCTCGTGATTTTAAGATCAATTTTTGGTGGTATTTATGACCACTTATGATAAGAAGGTTGGTGCTCTGAGTTTGAGAAAGATGTAGGAATTGTTATATACAACACGCGCTCACCCTGTAAAACCCGTGTTGAACTGGACCAGGAGAAATGGATAAGTTACGAAAACAGGTAAAGTAATGGTGGTAAATTATGCCTGATAATTGGACAGTGTTCATGTGTACATTAAGAGAGCTATTAGATGTTTAAATCACATGTGATGATGAAGGTGGGAGGTGATTGTGTTATGGTTTCACTATAATGGAACTGCCTGCACCCATCATGTACTCCAGCTTCCTATTCAGGCCATGCTAATCGTGACCCTCATTTTGTGGTTGATGGTAAGGAGGAGGATGTATTTTCTCTGACTTTGCTACAGATTGATAAGGGAATTAGTCATGCACTAAAGAGGTATATCAATTTAAAGGATGTATCATCTTTATGAGGGGCATCTCCCACAGAAGGAATTGCCGCCCTCGCCCCCACTTATTTCTTGTATGGGTGCGATATCCCTTGGCAGCATATTGTATCATGTTTGAGAACTCGTACCACAAATACTTGTACATGTATCATCTGCACCAGACGTATCGAGGACTACCAACACTTTGGAATCGCATGACTGGAGTGTGTAAATACAGAATAAAACTAACTCTAAACTCTCATTATTTTGGTATATTTTATGATTTAGTTTTCTTCATTGTTAACAAATTGAACATTTAAGCGTTTTAACCATGGTATGCTTTAGATTTGAAATGTTTTTAAAAAGTATATATCCAAGTACAATAGTATTTTACCGCATTCTCCCCTCTTTCAGATTGAAGAGCAGATCAACATAGAGACATTAGAACAGTTGAAGCAGGCATTTGCTGAAGCTGATGCCAACCAATCAGGACAATTGGATTTGGAAGAGTTCAAGGCTCTGCTCAAACAGAGGCTGTACATCAAAGGAAACAAGGTCAGTATTTCAGGAAAGGGAACCAATCCAGCTCAAACAGAGTCTATACATTGGGGAAAGGAGTGTCAAGGTTTGACGCCCCCCCCCCCCCCCCCCCCCCCCCCCATAGATTTTTCATAAATCAATTTCAGTTGGAATACACCTAATGTTAGTAATTTTTGGTCCCCTACCATTTTGCGACTATAACAAAGGGACAGGGGTAAATATAGAGATTATGACAAAGGATAGGGGTAAATATAGAGATTATAACAAAGGGACAGGGGTAAATATAGAGATTATGACAAAGGATAGGGGTAAATATAGAGATTTAAAAGAAGGATAGGAATAAATATAGAGATTATAACAAAGGGACTGGGGTAAATATAGAGATTATAACAAAGGGACAAGGGTAAATATAGAGATTATAACAAAGAGGCAGGGGTAAATATAGAGATTATTACAAAGAGGCAGGGGTAAATATAGAGATTATAACAAAGGGACTGGGGTAAATATAGAGATTATAACAAAGGGACAAGGGTAAATATAGAGATTATAACAAAGGGACAAGGGTAAATATAGAGATTATAACAAAGAGGCAGGGGTAAATATAGAGATTATTACAAAGAGGCAGGGGTAAATATAGAGATTATAACAAAGAGGCAGGGGTAAATATAGAGATTATAACAAAGGGACAGGGGTAAATATAGAGATTATAACAAAGAGGCAGGGGTAAATATAGAGATTATAACCAAGAGGCAGGGGTAAATATAGAGATTATAACAAAGGAAAGGGGTGAATATAGAGATTATAGCAAAGGGACAGGGGTAAATATAAAGATTATAACAAAGGGACAGGGGTAAATATAGAGATTATAACAAAGAGGCAGGGGTAAATATAGAGATTATAACAAAGGGGCAGGGGTAAATAGAGAGATTATAACAAAGAGGCAGGGGTTAATATAAAGATTATAACAAAGGGGCAGGGGTAAATATAGAGATTATAACAAAGAGACAGGGGTAAATATAGAGATTATAACAAAGGGACAGGGGTAAATATAAAGATTATAACAAAGAGGCAGGGGTAAATATAGAGATTATAGCAAAGAGGCAGGGATAGATATAGAGATTATAACAAAGAGGCAGGGGTAAATATAGAGATTATAACAAAGGGACAGGGGTAAATATAGAGATTATAACAAAGGGACAGGGGTAAATATAGAGATTATAGCAAAGAGGCAGGGATAGATATAGAGATTATAACAAAGGGGCAGATTATAGTTTAGTTTCTCATGGTCGTCAAAGGACTAACCTTTATAATCAAATATGAAATCATAGAAATTAATTTCATCTTTTACTCTGATGACAACAATGAATATTTACATATAAGGCCAGAGTGATGTTGTATTTTTGTTTTGTGCTATATGTCTTCTGAGGACATTAATTGGCATTCATACTGTTAGTACGTTATAATAATATTGATGACTGTTAGATTAATGATCTTGACATGACATGAAATATTGTGTTTCTAATTACTCAAGATATTTGAAAAGACAGAAAGTTTTGTCCCATTGTAGATTTTTATTTCTTGTTCATTGTCCCGCCTTGCTATTGGATAATATTTTCAAATTCAACTCGACACAGAAACAGGGAAAAAAGCCTCTGGTCTAATTCTGTACGTCAAGTGCTTGATTAAGCAGGACCCATGTTTAATCATTTAGTGCCTTTGGAGATGAAACAAGAGCTCTGATTATAGTGGAAGCAATATATGAAAATTTTCTATTTTTACATTATCATACATAAAAAGTGCTAAATCATGATGATGCCAATCAGAGTGCATCATCTCCGAATGCATCAAATTTTAAACATGCTGAGACATAACGTATATGAAAATAATAGGCCATCTTTAGAAATACTGATTAGCTGTACACGACTCATTATACCACTACTATGATTCAGTACTGGTGGGGAGGTAATTTTTGTTATTTTTAGGTCAAACACAAAATCAAACATCAGAGCTGCCATGTTATCATTTTTTTAAAATTCAATGAATTGGCGATCACTGCACCAGACAAAATACTCCAGTGTTGCAACTTTTGAAGCCATTCATAAATAACTTGGTATATATACTGTATTCAGATTTTCAAAAATAGACGAAATTGGAGGGATAAAATTTTGATTTTGACAAATTTGGTTGTGTTACATTGCAAATCAACATTTTTAAAGGGACGGCCATACTGTAGTTTTTGAAATGTTGATGATCATTATTTACTGTGTATTGGAATCAGCGACTGCCCAGGACCTCGTCGGTGGTACTTGTAAGTCATTTTCTGCCACATGTCAATAGACTCTTTTGCTCATTTTTTAAAATGCTGAATATAATGTAGTCAATGTGAGTTACAATATATACTAACATATTTTATATGCATTTTATATTTATGATTTAGTAGAATCTTTTTTATTTTCAAAGATTTGAAAGAAGACAACAAAGTAGTAAATTAGCTAATTTAATCGTTGTCAATTAGAGTACTGTTTGTTCTGCACTTTGGTTATTATTTGTGTTTATCAAAATCTTATTTTATTTTAAAAAGGAATTTTATTTAACTATTCTTTATTATAATCTATTTATATAACTCTGTATCCCAGTATGAATGTGTAAAAAATTCCCGGGGGATCAAGGTAATTGATCGATCCTATGTCAAGGATGTAAAAGTCAAGGTTATGCTGATTGACTTATGACCTTGACTAATGACCTTCATTTATGACCTTGACTCACATGAATACGTAGTTATATCAGATTTTTGCAACAGCTATTCTATTCTAATTTTACACACCATAATAGCTGGTAAATATATAGTGAAATAAAATATTTTGATTGAAGGAAAGTAACTTATCTTTGTTTTTGTCTCATGTTGAACTGTTTATAGTGTAGATGTAGGAGACATACCATTATGTGTGTTAGAAGACAATTAGTGCTAATTAATTAATTGAAGGTGATCTGTAAAATGTGATAGGTATTACTATATAGAGTATGTTATGTTTGAATTTAAAATTTTATATGTATATCAAATTATTTTTAAAAAGAACTCTATTACATAGATAAAATTTTATTTAAGTGCAAATAGATCTCATCTTTGTTCCTCTGCATCTATAGCTTTTTTTTTAATGGAATCAGTTTTTAAACATTAATGATAAAAAGCTTTTTCTCCTCCAGGCGTTCACTGTCTAAATATATTGTTTGTTTGAATTTAAAAGCACTTTATAACAAAAATGTATATTTTATTCTCATAACACGTAACTGTTAACTTTTTTTTGCCAATTCACCATTTGCTTTTAGAATGATGCGCAATATGACGAGAAGAGTTTTTGACTCAAAATAGGTCAACTTGTTTATGTGACACACGAATAGTGAAAACTGATTAAAAAAAATTAAGAGTTGAAATTTTATATGACAGGAACCTTTCCTGAAATACAACCTTTCAAAGTGCAGGTTCGGCTTTTTAACAGGAGAACCAGATAGACTCGCTGTTTATGAAGATAGATTGGTCGTCGGAGGGTGTAATTTCCTGGGACGAGTTTTGCACCTACATGCAGCTGGAGTATGCAGAAAAGGAAGATTCGTATCTCCGATCTAAAGAGGTCAACTTTCATCTCCCGGCCAAGATACAAAATCCCCAGCACAAGAATCCCATTCTGAAAATCACGGACACTCCCGACGGAACGTTCATAGCATGTAGTCAGGTAGGAAGTGACCGATAGATGTTTTTTTGTAATCAATGTCTTCCCTCAGAATTAAAGTGAAGGGAGTTGTGTTTTGTAGATCTCTAAATATATGTGAGGAATTTATCATTGCATAATTTTGTGAGAAGCATCATTTGTGAAATAAGATTACTGGCTTCTATTTTCTTATTGCTAAAATGCGTGTAAAGTGTAAATGTTAATTCTTAATCAACAGTTACCACTCACAAATTGATGTTTTCCCAATTTGACATTTAATGTCCCGCTCGAGAATCTTCATTCTTATGGAGACGTAGTCATTTGCCGGTGAAGGGCTGAAAAATTTAGGTCTATGCTCGGCGCTTATACGGCCTTTGAGCAGGGAGGGATCTTTATCATGCCACACCTGCTGTGACACGGGGTTTTTGTTTTTTGTGATCTCATTCTATGGACCGCCCCAATTAGTCAAATTACTTGTGTAAAATAAAGAATCTACAGCAATAGATAATGTTTATGAAACAATGTGCTTCTGACAGGATGAGCCAGAGATCAAATGGGCAAAATTGACCTTTAACATCAATTAACACGTGTGTGTGTCCTTGCAATTTATCTTTTATGTAGTCATGACCTTGACCTCCATCTTGTAAAGTTCAGTCAGAAGTTATATGATTAAGGTAAATGATTCAATTTTACGTAATACCTTGATCTGTGAGTGGGGACTGAGACAGAAGTAAAAATGTTAAAAAATACACCCCTGATCTTTGATTCCTGGGGCAAAAAATTGCTTTTAAATATCTATAGAATCTTTGGAGGGAGATGCTAGTTTGGAATCATTAGTTATTTCTATATGATAGATAATATATCACAGCCTCAAGTTCCTGTGTGAATTCTGTGTCTTTAATTTTCAGGATGGCATGGTGACTTTCTGGGGAGCTAATGTCGAACTGAAGGAAACTAAATATGTTGTGGTGAGTCATCAATATCATAAACTATAAAGATAGAATTTCGTAATGGCATACTGCATAATGATAATCAAAACATCTATTTCTTGAATGAGGCAATTTTAAATTTAATGATAGTGTACTTGAAATTGTTTTTGTTAGATGTAGTAATGTATAAATTTATCACACAGAATGCAAAGAAATATTTCAGTGAGCAACAGGTAACGGTAGAGGCTAGCTGTGAGTGAATGAATGGTTTGCCAGAATTAAGTGATTGGCTCATTTTGTTAATTATGTTTGAACAGAATTGATTTTCAATGTTATTCTGCTATATCAAGTGTCCAATTAGCAATTTGTTTTAGATATAAGCTGCATTGATATTTCTGATGCAGAAAAGACGAGTATGAAATAATTAATTGGTCAGAAAACACTGATGGATTCCAAAGTCAGATAATTTTTAGTAGAACAAATCAGATGACAGTTTTTGTCCTTTACAGAATACTGAGGCCAAAAACAAACAGAAAACAAAATGGATCACCGATTTTGTAATCATGGCCCAGTGGAAGAAGGTTCTTGTGGGAACGGGGTAAGCTAAAGTAGAGTGAGAATGGGGTAAGCTAAAGTAGCGTGGAAATGGGGTAAGCTAAAGTAGCGTGGGAATGGGGTTTATAGACACAAAAAAACCATAACAGCATGACTAGTTGTGGTAGCTCAGTGGTAGAACGTTTGCTTTACAACTGGGAGGTTGTGAGTTCAAACCCATTAGTGCTTGTGCCACGGCAACATCAAAGTTAAGACATAAATATAGGTAGTGATCGTTCTTTCATCAAAATGCTCAACATTTGGAAATGACAGAGACCTCAGTTTTTAAGAGCATATCCAAAAGACCAGTGACCTCCACTTTTTATGTTGGGCACTTGGAGTAAAAACGTTCCACTCTTAGACCACAGCATTGTGTTCCCAGACCCAAAGCATTATAAACTTATCCATACATCAGAGTGAGAACGATCTGAGATATATAGAGTGAATTCAAAGTGTGAAAATAGGATGAGATACAGAGTGGGAGTTCAAGTATGGGAATGAAATGAGAATTCAAGTATGGGAATTGGGTGAGATACAGAGTGAGAATGGAGATAGAGTAAGAAGAGGATGAGATACAATAAAACTGAAGATAGACAAAGAATGAGATGAGATATAGAATGAAAATGGGATGAGATAGAGTGAGAATGGGATGAGATACAGAGTGAGAATGGGATGAGATACAGAGTGAGAATGGAATGAGATACAGAGTGAGAATGGGATGAGATACAGAGTGAGAATGGAATGAGATACAGAGTGAGGATGAGATAGAGTGAGAATGGAATGAGATACAGAGTGAGAATAGGATGAGATACAGAGTGAGAATGGAATGAGATACAGAGTGAGGATGGGATGAGATACAGAGTGAGAATGGGATGAGATACAGAGTGAGAATGGGATGAGATAGAGTGAGAATGGAATGAGATACAGAGTGAGAATGGGATGAGATACAGAGTGTGAATGGGATGAGATAGAGTGAGAATGGGATGAGATACAGAGAGAATGGAATGAGATACAGAGTGAGAATGGAATGAGATAGAGTGAGGATGAGACACAGAGTGAGAATGGAATGAGATACAGAGTGAGAATGGGATGAGATGCAGATTTAGAATGGGATGAGATATAGAGTGAAATTGGGATGATATACAGAGTGAGAATGGGATGATATACAGAGTGAGAATGGGATGAAATAGAGAGTGAGAATTTGATGATATACAGAGTGAGAATGGGATGAGATACAGAGTGAGAATGGAATGAGATATAGAGTGAGAATGGAATGAGATACAGAGTGAGAATGGAATGAGATACAGAGTGAGAATTTGATGAGATACAGAGTGAGAATGGGATGAGATATAGAGTGAAAATGGGATGATATACAGAGTGAGAATGGGATGATATACAGAGTGAGAATGGGATGAAATAGAGAGTGAGAATTTGATGAGATAAAGAGTGAGAATGGGATGAGATAGAGTGAGAATGGGATGAGATAGAGAGTGAGAATTGGATGATATACAGAGTGAGAATGGGATGAGATACAGAGTGAGAATGAGGTTAACTATTGAGTTAAAAATATTACTAGATACAATTTCATGTACTTAGTATTAAACTATTAAAGTGAGATATGTGGTGGATAAAATGTACATTATATGAACATCAGATGATTATACTGGGATTCTGTACCATCTAATTAATCTCAAGATCAAGTTAGTTTTTATTGGCTATTTTGTACCAAATTACTATCATATACAAAAATGGAATTAAAAACCTGCAATATGTTGCTAGCAATTTTAACTACCATCTCACTGTTTACAGAGACAGAGAAATTCAGTTCTTTGATTCCTCCTCCTATAAACCATATTGTCAAATCAGCAGTCTGGAGACGGTGCCATTAAAACTGGATTACTGGTGAGTACAAATTAGCCGTCCGGAGACGGTGCCATTAAATCTGGATTACTGGTTATTACAAATTAGCTGTCCAGAGACGGTGTCATTAAATCTGGATTATTGGTGAGTACAAATTAGCCATCTGGAGACAGTGTCATTAATCTGGATTACTGGTAAAGAATTCTAGTAAGAGACTGTTCCAATTCTAAGATTTGAGTTGAAATGTTTAGTCCTCACTGTCGTTTCTTATATTACAGTGCGACTGGGTCAGACGAGTGTTTGATTTTATTTGGGGACAGCGATGGGTGCATCAACATACTAGTCATTAACTCAGTTGGAGAGTGTCTCAGGTCAGCCTCTGTTTACATTACAGCTTAGTATGTTTTCATATACAGAAAGGTCATAAGTTTCTAAAGTTAAAATACACTTAAAGCAAAGTGCTGGGGACAAGCAAGTTTTATTCAATATAAATGCAATTCATTATATCCAAAAAGTTTTATATAAGATGTTTTAAAACTACAGGGAATGAAAATCACTTAGCTATATAAAGCTGTATAAAGCATCAATTCGTTATAAACCAATTTTTACTGTTATAGTAATTATAAATATATATTGTGAAAGTATTTCACAATGTACAGTCTACACACACATGTACCAGGGAAATGTATTTTGCCCATTATTTTGTGTTTATTTGAAGTGCCCACTATTTTGTGTTTATTTTAAGTGCCCACTATTTTGGGTGTATTTTATATATAAAGTGCCCTCTCCCTTTAAATTAAATTTCCAAAGTTCACTAAAGAATGAATTTGAAGTGTAATTTTAAGTGATAAATTTTTCTTGACAATGAAAATTTTGTTGCTTTGCAGGACATGGAACAAACTCCCCAGTAAAGAGGGGTTTATAGCGGAAATTAGTCTGTCGGATGCTATATCCAAATCCAAAATCCAATTCATCCGTTGGAAAGTTCACGGAGACTGGGTACAACAGGTCAGGGAATTCTATTAATTTTAAGGCTTTTATTGTTCAATAAGACCCAATTGATTTTTAAGTCTCTGAAGAAGTTGTATTTTACAGATCATAGTGATGAGTGCTTACTTCAATGGCTCTGAATCAATGAAGCATAACGCTACACCTCTAAATGATCTGTTCCTCTGAGAAATATTATTTTGTATACACCCTAAGCTGAGCAAATTTTTCTATGGTGGAGGATTAATCTGGACAAAATTCATTATCTGTGTGCAGTATAATTTGGCTGTCATCCTGCACACTCTTTGTCTGATCAGTTACCCCAGGTTTGATTAATTGGGGGTAAAATCACACAGCAAACTGAGTTACGTCCCTTGTGTTATTTTTCAGCAAGATCAGTTTTTATCAACTGATGATTTTGTTTTAATGAGTAAAAAGTTATATTTTACAAATCATAGTGATGCCATTGGCTCTGCGTTAATGAAAGATAATGTTACACACTCTGAATGACCTGTTTCTCAGAGAAATCTTATTAGTCCCATACCAGTGAAACTTGAGTAGACTATAGGTTTCCTCTTTTGTCCATCCGTCCGTCTGTCTGTCCATTCCTCTGTCAGTCAATCTGTCCCAAGTGGTTTTCCACGCTTTTACCTCACCTGAACTGAGAGCTCAGCATGGGATATTTTGATTACTTTTTGTCCGGTTGTCTCTCTGTCTGTTCGTATTTTAACATTTAAATTTTGACTTCTCCAGAACCACAGGACCAATTTCAATCAAACTTGGCATAAATCACCGTTGGGTAAAGGGGATTAAAGTTTGTTATAAGGAAGGGCTATACCCTCATCCAAGGGGAAATGATTTAAAAATGCAAAAATAGGATGGTATAATTCAAAAATCATCTCTAGAACCACTGGTCTAGAAAAGTTGAAACTTCCATGAAAGCTTCCCCACATAGAGTAGATTCAAGTTTGTTCAAATCATGGCTTTTGGGGGTAGGATGAGGCCTCAATAGGGGATCGAAGTTTTGCATGTGGATATATGTAAAATAAAACATAATTATATAAAACACAGCAGGGCCATCATTAGTCATATATATGTGGAAGCATGTTCAGGTAGTGCAAATTCAAGTTTCAGGACCCCCTGGGGTAGGATGAGGCCACATTAGGAGATTAAAGTTTCATATGGGAATATGCAGGAAATCATTTAAATCAAATTCTTTTCAAGTTGTGTTGATTCAAGACAAGTGAAATTTCCATGAAAATTCCCTGACATAAAGTAGATTCAAATGTGTTCAAATCATGGTCCCTGGGGGTAGGGTGTGGCTACAATAGGGGATCAAAGTTTTAGATTGGAATATACAAGATATTAATTAAACAAATTCTTTTTAAAAGTAGCAGGGACATACTAAATCATATGTCTGTCTGAAACTTGCCCATAACTTTTGAATGATGAGTGATATATCTTTCATGTTTGCATGCATTTCTTGCGACTGAACCTTTCTTTTGGTACCAAAGATTTTGACCTACTGTTAAGAAAAATGAACCTTAGACAATATTTCCTGAATTGTTTCTGGTAGCACTTTCATATTTTGTATATAAATTCCTTATGGCAAGACCTTACATTTCATACCATGACTGTTAATCTTTTGACCTTGTATCACGGTTATGTCGGGACCTTTGGGGCCAAAAATCATGGGAATAAAAATTGAAATACATGTACGTACAACAGCTGAACAACAGCATGGCCAATGTGACTCAGGTGAACAATGTATCCCATGGATTCTTGCATTGAATACATGGTACAAAAGAATTGTCATAATTACCTAAGGGAATAACTTGCCATTGTGTTCAAATTTGAAGTTTTTAATGCTGGTTTCAATTGAGTTTTACCAACATTATGTACATGTAACAGGGATTTTTTTAGGGTCTGTAGAGGGTCAAAATTCGGCCCCATTCCCATGCTGAAAAGCAGGTGTTTTGCCCAAAATGATGCCTAAAAATTCCCAAATGATGGTTGCAATGATGAGAATATGCCATGAGGGGCCATCGAACCTCAGTGCCACTCCGTTACAAATTTTTTTGACAGTTTCTTCTCAGCCAAAGACCGAAAATTAAAGCTTGTTTAAGCCACATTGATATTGAAACAAATTTCCCAATATCAATCAAATATCGCTATTTTTCCCAAACTTGAAGGCCCCAGCCCCTGAAGGGGTAAAAAAAATCCCTGTGTAAGCCATGTCTGTAAAACATACTAGCGACCATTAAACCAGCTAAATCTATACTGAAAATTTTATTCTAATGCAGCTCTCAGTATTTTTCATAATATTCACCAGTTATTTCATGGTCTTTTCTTATAAAGTATGTCACAAAATGTTGATTCAGTTGACATTTACTTCCGTGTCATTCCACTATGATGAATTGAAAGCTTTGTGTCTCAATGATGCATGGTTCATTGCTTTATATACCTCAATGCTTTATCCAATCAAAATGCAGATTACAAAACCTGTATTTGTTTTTGCAGTTGAAGTATTACCATGATATAGGACAAGTCATCTCATGCTCAAATCACCAGGAAACAGCATTAGTTATAGGTAGGTTAATTAGCTATACATGTAGTTAAATTAATTAGTCATGTGTATTTGGGCTTGTGTATTCATTGTGTAACGTGATTACTTTGAAACAATATTAGGTCAGAATTAGAAATAATGACAAAATTGTTTAGAGTGCTAAGCATATAGGTTTAAATTTGTGGTACTTCACTTATAACTGGTGATGTCTCAATATGAATATTTTCAAAAGGACAAAAGAAACAAAACATGTACTGTATGAGACTAATCATACAGGCAGTCAATGGTCTGTAGTTAAGATGTTATAACTTATGAACACTACCAGAATACTGGATTGTTATAACTACGCCAAGCAGTTAATTGCCTGTAGCCGAGGCGTTATAATCATGAACACACACTTTATTTATACCTAGTCAGTGTTATAGCCTTTATTGTGTGACTTCTATTGTCTATAGGTTGTACGTCTGGAAGCACTCGAGTCGACCAGGGAGGGAACTCCTACACAGAGAAAGCCAAGAAAACAAATGCCAAACTGAGGCTGGACGCGGACCAGAAAGTGTTCTACGTTTATAAAGGAGTCAAATGCTTCGACTTTTCAAAAGATAAAAACATCATCGTTACTGGGGGGATGGACAGGATTGTGAGACTGTGGAACCCTTATGTCTCCGAGTAAGCGGAATTCGACATTGAAATTTTAACGATCATAGTTTAGCAGATTCCAGAACTTCATTTACTATCCTGCAGGGGTTATGATGGAAATTGTGCTGTTTAGTTCGATTGTGCTGTTAGCATGCATGATGGAAAGTATACTGAATTATGATTGATCTAATGCAAATATGTTAAATCGTGTGTTACGATATCTCATTTCATTATATCAGTGACATGCTTTAATTAAGTTTGCTAATCTACAATCTATTAACAGTATGTTTAGTGATGCTGTAAATAGAACCAGAACAGTAGGGCCTCCCTGTAGGATGCCTTTGTTTCAGTGCTCATATATTTCAATGATTTATTTTTTTCTCCAGTAAACCAACTGCCATGCTTCGTGGACATAACGCCCCCATATTTTATCTGTTTATCGCTAATGATGAAAATCGTGTGTTCAGCTTATCCACAGACAAGTGTATCAAGGTAAGATGTTTCTATATTGTACTAAAATAGAATCATTACTACAGCAACTACTTTTCTTGTAAAGAGTGCATATTTAATAATTCAGCCATCATTTGGCAATGCGTAGTGACCATTTTATGATGACAGACATTATACAGAGATACCTAGATTGATTCAGAATTAGAGAGAATTAATTGTAAATACGTGCAAATTTGATGACTTTAAGGATATTTCTCCTTTATATTGTGCAGGTGTGGGACATTTTGGATCACAATTGTCTGTTGACTGTCCGACCAAAAGGTCACAAGATTCGAGGTGACCTCCAAGCCTGCCATTACTCCAGTGCTGCCAAGAGCATCGCCATAGCAACTGATCAAATGGCTATTCTCAATCTCAAACAAAAGTGAGTAGAATTTTCTGGTCATTTTAGATTGAAGTGATACAGAGATTTACAGGGAAAGGTTAAAACTAAATTAACTAATTTTTTTGTATTCATTTATTGGGAAATAACCGTTACCATTAATCATTTCTTTTTGACGCATGTTTCTTTTTACGCAATGAATCTGATGTTTTTATGGTAGATTCAAGGGAATGATTGAAAATACATATACAACAAAACTGATTTTATATTGGAGTATAATTGTTTTCTGAATATAAAATACATATAACCATATTTAAAATTTTATATTTAACAGTGCTTGTACAATGTTAATCTGATGATGACTGAGGTTTTGTAGTAAAGTGTTCTTTTTTCAGAAATCGTAGGTTAGTAAGTAATGTGTACTTGTTTTACATGTCCTGATCGTTAGGTTAGTGAATGAGTTAATAACACAGATTAGACTCTTGTGTTTACATGTCCCGATCGTTAGGTTAGTGAATGAGTTAATAACACAGATTAGACTCTCGTGTTTACATGTCCCGATCGTTAGGTTAGTGAATGAGTTAATAACACAGATTAGACTCTTGTGTTTAAATGTCCTGATTGTTAGGTTAGTGAATGAGTTAATAACAGATTAGACTCTCATGTTTACATGTCCTGATCGTTAGGTTAGTGAATGAGTTAATAACACAGATTAGACTCTCGTGTTTATATGTCCCGATCGTTAGGTTAGTGAATGAGTTAATAACACAGATTAGACTCTTGTGTTTATATGTCCTGATCGTTAGGTTAGTGAATGAGTTAATAACACAGATTAGACTCTCGTGTTTATATGTCCTGATTGTTAGGTTAGTGAATGAGTTAATAACACAGATTAGACTCTCGTGTTTACATGTCCTGATCGTTAGGTTAGTGAATGAGTTAATAACACAGATTAGACTCTTGTGTTTATATGTCCTGATCGTTAGGTTAGTGAATGAGTTAATAACACAGATTAGACTCTCGTGTTTACATGTCCTGATCGTTAGGTTAGTGAATGAGTTAATAACAGATTAGACTCTCGTGTTTACATGTCCTGATCGTTAGGTTAGTGAATGAGTTAATAACACAGATTAGACTCTTGTGTTGCATGTGGAACTGATGACAGGATTAAACCAGTTGCTAGCTTCTGTGTTTACACCAGAAAATCGAACTTGAATGAATGAACTATAAATAGAATAGTAGTCACTCTGATACACAGTTTATTCGATATATGTTGTCTTTCTTGTTCGTGGTCCAAAATACATGTCACTAGAACCATTTCTCTTGAAGTATAATTTAATCTTGAGTTGGAGAGAAATGTACAAAGTTTGACAGTTCATAACAAAACTCTCCTTGTGTTTTATCAACTCATACATGTATAATTATATATGTATCGTGACATCTCAGTATCCGATGCACATTGTATACCTCGTTTTAACAGAAATTATTCCAATCAGATTTATTTAGATCAATAAGTCAATGAGATTAGATCAATAAGTCAAGCAGATTAGATCAATAAGTCAAGCAGATTAGATCAATAAGTCAATGAGCATGAGATTGATGTGTTAATCAGTATTAGAATGATGCCAGTAAGAGTTTGATATAACAGTTGGTGAGATTGATGTGTTAATCAGTATTAGAATGATGCCAGTCAGAGTTAGATTGATATAACAGTTGGTGAGAGATCTTTTAAGCTGTGTTTGTGACGTTAACTTTTCTGTGAATCTCTTGTGATATTAACCTCGTTTGTCTGTTTTATGTAAGACTGGACGCGAATCTCTGCAGGTAAGGCCAACCACTCTGTCCAAACCCAAACTGCACAGATTTACCTCCCTTCATTTTGGTATCACTCTTGTCTTTTAAAATGCCAATGTGCACATTACTAGACACCAATTTTCAGCAACAGTAATTTAAATAAGAATTTTTTGGAACTATGATAGCAGAATAACAAAGTTTCTTGAGATTAATATAGATCCTGTCGAGTCTCCACTAACCCTTTCCTTTTGTTTCCTTGTCTGGGTGTGGCGCTGTTTCATTGTATAGTGGCACATACTTTTTTTTACGATTTCATTAAGCTCCACAGAAAACACTCTCTTCCCTCGCTGTCTCATGCCGTGTTTCACTGCTGTGTGATTTTTGTTGTTGCTGTTTTCTTTACGCGTTCACAGATTTCCCCGCTTGCTTGTGGTGAACATCTTCCCTCTGCGAGCCTTGGACGTCTGTTGTTTGATATGGAGCCATTAGTTACATTGGGAAGTGGTCACTTCACATTTTCTATCGATCTAATGGTCTAGTTTAATACAGACCAAACAAAATGTGATAGGAAATTTTTATTAGAGATTTGTTTTTCATGATATTAAATATTGATGGTATACATGTACATGTATTATGAAAATACATATTTCTATTGACCCTGTATGTACAATACACGATCGGTTCAAATTAATACTTGCCTGTTTCTGAATTAATCTGTGATGCTAAATTTATTGTTGTTACAGCTTTTTGTAATTCTGTGCTTCGTAACGCTGCCGTAACGTAATATCATGTTTCTGTTTATGATGATAATCTGCCAGAATCATTTGATAGAGTTGCTATTGCAAATGAAGTTGATATTGTCAGTTTAGATGTGTTGAAATTCAAATAAATTTTTGAGTTATTAAAAGTGCAATTATTTAAAGTGCTGAATGATACATGATGAAATAATGATAATCTCCTCTATTTATACATAATCATTTACCTGTGTCTATGTATATTATACATAATCATTTACCTGTGTCTATGTATATTGGTCCTGTGTTACCGTATGTCGGGTAATATTGGCATTAGGAATATCTAGTGGATTTTTCCAAAAAATAAAGTTTGAAATCTTATTGCTTCATTCTTTGGCGTATGTTTATTTAACAAGCGTATCATTTATATGGATAGACATTTTGGCACTTTCATTTTTGGTGAATTTTCCTTTTGCCAAAAAGTTAACATTTCCAGCATGCCGAAATTACCCGATATACAGTAAATAAATCAACACATGTATAACACAGAAGGAGAGATATTCAGGTATAAAAGAAACCGTGAACACCTACAAATCAACATTGTATATACACATGTTACTCTCAACTGTTAATAATGAAATTCAAAATACTGTCTGGCATTATCTGAAAAACAAAGCAGGATTTTAAAAAAAATGATAAGAAACATAGATTTGAAACTTGTCAGCAATTACACTTTTTTTTTCTTATAGACCTACAAAGCATGCAGACATCACCATCACTCACAAAGAACCGGTCACCTGTGTACGATATAATCCTAGCTTTAAACAAGTCATCACCTGCTCGGAGAGTTCAGTAAGTATTCATATTGATTTTATGAATCATTTCCATGTATGAAAGTTTGACTATCATAGTTCTGAATATTTTGATTGGTGATTAAAGTTCTGATGATAGATATTGAACTCAGAAATGCATGTGTACTTTAAAGCAGTGCTTTTGTGTAGCATACACTTTTACATTGAGATAATAATTGAGACACCAGTTGATATGGGGGTGGGGGGTGTTAAACATAAATCGCAAAGAAATAAGACATCAAAGAAATAAAATAAAAATTTATATGTATTATGTATCAACATGTGTACATGTACCTTTCGTTGATAATCCCTTTACACAATTAATTTGGTAATTATTGAATGATCAGCATCTTTTTTGAGGGGGGTGGGGGCAAGGCATGCCCTTTCCCCTCCCCTTCAAGATAAAGCCTGGACCCCCTGCTTCTATTTGCATTCCTTCTCCAAATTTGGTCAGTGTTCTATGGAGTATCTATACTGACTGTGTGTTTGTCTGTGTAACAGGTGATTAAGTTGTGGGATCTGGAGACAGGAACGCCCATCTTTGAATATGGCGACGCCCACGGAGATTCTGCCATCACTTGCATGACATTTGACAACACTGGAAGAAGGTGAGTGTGAACACCGAATGCTTTACTGTTTTTTATGTTTTGTTGATGAAATAAAATCCCAGGGACAGAGGTGTACAGTAAAATGTGCTTATAACGAACATGTTTATAACAAATTCATGCATATTGCGAAGTGATATTCAATCCCCAATGAGAGGAAAGTAACAAAATTTTATTGGATATAACGAAGTTTGGTTATAACAAACTGTTTTTCTCTGGTCCTGGAGGTTCACTATAACTGTGTTTTACTGTATTTATATTATATTATGTGATAATACCTGTATTATGCATCATCTTAGATCTGGAGATGAAAATCAGTAAATGTTTTCTAGTAATGTATGTCAAGGAAATGTCAAACTCATAAAAACGTGTTTGATAATGCCTATTGTCTTTGAACAGTCCATAAGCTCAGTCAATATTGCCTCTGTATATTCAGTCAATGTTTACTCTTTTTAGGTCGTTATAACCATATATCTTGATCTAAACTGTCCATGATTGTATGATAATTTTGTTCCTTGAAATGTGCAGAAAAACAAATTATGTTTCTTACAGGTTAATAACTGGGGGTAGGGATGGCATTCTCAAAATCTGGAACTATAACAATGGACATTGTCTGAAAGTTCTTAAGAAAGGTAAGCCACTAAGGAAACTCGATTTATTACAGTTTTAGTCTCCCATTGAGGATCTTTTAAATTTCCATTTTTGGAAACATTTCCAATATGATACGTCTCCTAGGTCTTAGGTAGTTCATCACATCAAAACTTATACTTTTTATCACACTACAATACATCACAAGATGGCGATTTAAATGTTTTGTAAAATTATTCGAATTGATTGATTTGTTTGTATATCATCGTAGCTCGGTGGATAAATTATCAGGTGAATTAAGGACCTGCAGATCCTAAGTTCAAATCTGCTGGAAGCTTTTATTCATACCTATTAAAATAAAATTAAAAAATTGAAAATCGTGGTTTTTTTAATAAAAAATTACATATTTCCTGTCTTTTTCATGTACTTATTACATATCATCACCTCTTTCTTAAATCATTTTGTGCTGATTTTGTAACTCTTTCAAGGTGTAGTGAGCCACCGTAAATGAAATATTTTCATCATAATATTTATCAATGTTCATACTTGAATATTCACGATTGGTTCATTTACCTACTTAATTACAGAGGATGATAATGACGAGATCTGTGACATAACTTACGTAGAGATGAACAGAAACAGGTAATATAGCATCAAACATTCAAATGACCATGATTATTTGTTTTCAAACATTTGAGTGACATTGACTACTTTTGATCTGGAATCACAAGTATGGCTGTACTTTTGATGGGAACCTGAATACAGGAAAAGATATAAAATCTCTGTTGTAACACAAAATATTCCCAGATCTTATGTTGAATGCTCATGGAGGACCTGCTCCATGTTGTTAAAATAATGCTATGCTATGTAAGCTTAGTAAACTAGGACAATAACACGTCATAAAGCTGTGTAAGCTTAGGGCAATAATAAGACACAAAGCTCTGTAGGCTGAGGGCAATAACACAAAGTTCTGTAGGCTGAGGGCAATAAGACACAAAGCTCTGTAGGTTGAGGGCAATAACACAAAGTTTTGTAGGCTGAGGGAAATACTACCTGTCTTTGCTGCATGGTTGAAGAATTATCTTCGAAGTTAAATCCAAAGTTGATTTTGTAATAGTCCAACAATGATGAAAAAATTCAGATAGCTTGAAATCAAAACTATAATGTTAAATAGTACCCTTTTATCAATCCATGAAATTTAGCACTGTTGAAATAAAATGATTTACAGTATGTGTATGTGTTGTTTCAGATATGTGGTGTCTGTTGGATGGGACAAAAGAATCAATATTTACTCGGATTCTGTGACTGATGTCAACATCCATCATGTACAGCATCCGAATCCGAACTGGTCGGATGATCTGGTAAGTTGAGGAAAACCAACATTTATTTTGTGAGAATGACAGCAATTAATCCCTGTTTTATGAATTCTGCAGAGTCAGTCATTTCTTTGTGATGCTGTAGAGTCAGTTACTTTTGTTGGACCATATTTTCGTAGTTTGACCTGAGAAAAATAAGCATAAGCGTTGATAAGGCCATATATGTAATTATGATGATCAATGAGCTGATACAAACATATTCCTTTATCCTTTGCCTGGTTTCTTTTATTTGTGGAGAAATTTGAATTTGTAGATAGAAAACTCCAAAAATTACCCCACCCCCTTGATGATTTTACAGTATTTCAGCTTGACCTTGTGACTTTGACCTCTATTATAACTGGTATTCACAAGAAATGGGGAGATTCAGTGATTAAAGAAGTCATAATATCCTGAGTAAGGTCAGTCATCCTTGAAGGATTTCTTGTTTTGTAGAAGGACGGTCACAGGGAAGACATCCTGTCTGTCTCCCAATGTCCGCCAAATCTGCTGGCGACATCCGGATACGACGGAGAAATCATCGTGTGGAACATGGTTTCTGGTCACATCTTCTGTCATCTTTCTGCGCCGTTACCCAGTGACTACGAGGACCAATCATGTAAGCTCAATCATAATCATATTTTTTTCTACAATATTACTGCACAGATAAGTAATGCATTTTATGTACGGTAATTTTCTTATTTCAAAAGGAGTAAAACTGAATCATTTCTATCTAATGAACATTGTAATGGTAATTGTAAAATCTGTAAGATTTGAATGGTTTGAGGACAGAAACATTATAAGCTAGTTGATCGTGTGTGGAGACTATACTATTATAAGCTAGTTGATAGTGTGTGGAGACTATACTATTATAAGCTGGTTGATCGTGTGTGGAGACTATACTATTATAAGCTGGTTGATCGTGTGTGGAGACTATACTATTATAAGCTAGTTGATCGTGTGTGGAGACTATACTATTATAAGCTAGTTGATAGTGTGTGGAGACTATACTATTATAAGGTAGTTGATCGTGTGTGGAGACTATACTATTATAAGCTAGTTGATAGTGTGTGGAGACTATACTATTATGACTGAGATACAGTGAGTTGTCTTGTGTATCACCCACTCTCACCATTTTGTGGAGGTCTACACCCTTATTTCTTCTTATTTTTTAACACATTGTCATTAAATTTTGTGGATTTGTTCAGCATATATATTCTTCGGTATTCGCCTCATAGCTTTTTTTTAGCAAACAAATTTTATTTTGTCGTGAGATGGGTTTAATTAATGAACTCACTTTTCACAGTGGATGGAGACCTGAGTATCAACAAGCTGCTGTTTATCCAGAGTCGTGCGTACAACAAGGACTCGGCCTCTCTGATTGCCAGTGGGCCGCGGGCGCACATTCATTTCTGGAACGTCTTCCAGGGCGGCACCCTCATGGCTCAGTTCCCAGGGGTAAGTTAAAATACTGAAAAACAGCACCCTCATGGCTCAGTTCCCAGGGTAAGTTAAAATACTGACAAACACCAAAGAACTTGAGAATCACCCTCGCTTTAATTCCTGAAACAAGACCGTTTCAGCGGTACATTGTACATGCTGTAGGTGTCCACTGATTTGCTAATATACGCTCTGCTGTTGTCGGGGGCATCTGTGTTTTACAAATACATCTTGTTTAAAATTAAGGTATCAAGGTTATCTCTAATTATTCAATGATTTCTTTAGAATCCATTAACAATAGTTTTCTCAGGTATCGGTAGATATAATGGATTTACAGTAAAACATGCTTATAGCGAAGAACAGGGTATGAACCGTTTTGATTCATTATAAATGTAATTTGTTATATCCAATATCCATTAATAAAACTACAAGGAATAAAAATCACTTCACTGTAATTGTATTTTACTGTATTCACTGCGGATACTTCAGTTGTTTTATGTAAAAAGAGAAGGCAATATTCATCACTCATCAGGAGAATTTGATTTTACAGTCCACTACTCGGGGTGCAATGATCAGCACAATGGCCATCACGGATACGACAGAAGGAAACGAGGACAGCATCACGCTGATGGTGGGGGACAGCTTGGGGTTCATCTTCCTGTTTGACATCTCTGGGTACTGTCTGATTGCAGCAGAAGAGGACCCCCCGGAATGTACGTATCATCATAAAACTCCTCACTTTTCATACGGCCCACCTAACCTCAACCCCATCTTCAAGGTTTGAATGTGTCCATGTCTTCATGTGTGTGTGAGTCTTTATTATACCCCCCGAACGAAGTTCTGGGGGGTATATAGGAATCACTCTGTCTGTCTGTCCGTCTGTCCATCCGTCTGTCCGTCTGTGCAGATTCGTGTCCGGGCCATAACTTCTTTGTTCTTTGACATAGGCATACCATATTTGACACATGAGTGTATCACCATGAGACGATGTGTCATGTACCTTCATGACCTCCATATGACCTTGACCCTTGACCTCAAGGTCAAAATTAAAGGTTTTTTACAATGGATTCGTGTCCGGGCCATAACTTCTTTGTTCTTTGACATAGGCATACCATATTTGACACATGAGTGTATCACCAGGAGACGATGTGTCATGTACCTTCATGACCTCCATATGACCTTAACCTCAAGGTCAAAATTAAAGGTTTTTACAATGGATTCATGTCCGGGCCATGACCTCTTTGTTCTTTGACATAGGCATATCATATTTGACACATGAGTGTATCACCATGAGACGATGTGTCGAGTACCTTCATGACCTCTATATGACCTTGAACTTTGACCTCAAGGTCAAAATTGATTATAGGGTTTTGACATAGTCATACCATAAGACATGAGTGTATCACCATGTGTCATGTACATTCATGACCTCTTTATGACCTTGACCTTTGATCTCAAGGTCAAAATTATAGGTTTATGCCATGGATTTGTGTTTGGACTATATCTTCCATTTTCTTCTACAAATGCATACCATATTTTTACACTCAGGAAAGAGGTAATGTATACCTATTAACAACACCCTTTGGGAGATTGGGGTAAGCAGGGGGTATTCTTAGTGAGCATTGCTCACAGTATATCTTGTTTAGAATGAAAAAAGACAAATGTTTGTCATGAATGTTTGTAGCATAAAGGAATCAACTTCTGTATTATGTACTTATTTTTAGTGAATTCAAAATTTAGTGGAATTTTAGGCTACTGTTTGTTTGGCACGTACTCTCATGAATTAGCACTACATGTGTTGTACTACATCAATACTATCATGTACTACATCAATACTATCATGTACTACATCTGTAACAGGAAGGGAGAAAATGCAATGGACCAGACTGGGATTCGAACCCAGGCCCCCTGAATCTCTAGTCATGAGCTCTACCAACTGAGCTATCTGGCCACAGTCGATCGAAACCGGCTGACCGCTTTATTCCTCCCTACTTAAATGTCTTCACACCTGAAGACATCAACCTAGGATCTTAATCCCCTGGCAGGCATTTTCACCTGTCAGTTCCAGGGGCTGGTCTACGGCACCAAATGTAACAGGAAGGGAGAAAACGCAACGGACCAGACCAGGATTCGAACCCAGGCCCCCTGTATCTCTAGTCAGGTGCTTTACCAACTGAGCTGTCTGGCCACCGGCGATCGAACCCGGCTGACCGATACACATCAATACTATCGTGTACTACATCAATACTATCATGCACTATAAAGGATTAGAGGAATATGTTGTATTCACATATAAATATGCACCCATAACACCATGCCGTTTTTTAGCTCACCCGAGCCGATAGCCTTGAATGAGTTTTTGTGACTGAAAATTGTCCATTCTCTGTGGTTGTTGCCCTCTTATTTATGAATGCAGTTGCTTTGTCAATGCACCTGTTAGGTTTTAATAAGCTAAGTAAATGAAATATGAATCTGTTTGGGACTTGGGCTAAATTATCTCTGATTCAGTGAAATTCAAATCCAGATATAAAATTGTGAACCCCCATACCTACTTCCACTTAGTGTAGAACATTCTAGATTATTCTATTCTGGTGAATAAGGTAACTATTTCCGTGTTGATTGGAGTTGAATTGTCTTTCAGTGCTACACAGCTGGCGTGGACACGTGGACAGCATCACGTGTATGGAGCTGGTGGAGAAACACAGACTATTGATGACTGCCTCCAACGACTGCACTGTCCGCATGTGGAACTTCGACGGTGACTACATAGGTAAGTCTGTCATCTAGAAAATAATCACAGAAAAATCAATTTTCACGATCAGTGAAAATTTGTTGGTTTTATTTTGTTTTGGCTTTGAAAGGAATTAGTTTTTTTATGGTCTTTATTGTGAATATTTTTTTAATCAAGAAATTCATAATAGGGGTTTTAATTGAAGTTATTTGGGTATTGAGGTGTGGTTTTGTGTCATAAAGACAAATCATCAGCATTACAGGGAAATTAAATGATGCGTGCAAGCACATTATGAAAATTTTCTTACATTGCTGGTGACAGTCGTACCCCACTAATTATGACAATAAAAATACATATAAATGTCGCTCTTTACATCGACACCAACTGACTATGTTTTAGATCTCTGATAATAAACATGTATTAAAGTGAGAATACTGAATGGAACAGCAAAGACAGGTCACATGATTTTTAGTTGATGGAAAACTGGAGTTTGTTTCTTTTGGGTTCTTCTGATGATTTACTGAGAAATATTTTAAGAAAATTTACAGTTAACTTTATATTTTCATAAAATTATAAACAACTTGTATTTTAGATCAAGAGATACTAACACCGATCATTTTCCATGTTTCAGCAGTTGACATGCAGCCCATTCAAATCGGTGTTTGGCATCTTGCCAAATACTGTCAACTACTGTATGCATCTTTGACACATGAAGCTCTATAGAAATTTGAAAGGAAAAAATGATCATAAATATATGTCATATAAGAGTTTTGAATTATTTCCACTGTGTAAATATTTCAGTCTTTATATGCAATTCTCAGCTTTTTCCACAAGAAGTGCATATAGTATTGGTTTAATGATTAAAACGTCACTTCACTGGATATAATTTTTATACATCAGTTGGCAGACACCCCATATTATGTTATGGTGCTGTCTGTCTGCATCGAGGTAAGGTTTTTTGGACTTTTCCATAATGGATGCATGTAGTGTTGAAATTTGGTCACAATTTCTCCCTCGAGAAGTGTAAGATTGAGTATGTATTTCAGCTGGATTGGTGCACCATGACCTACATCGTCGGATACCGAGGCTGATCTCGTCAGACGAGATCAGCCGTGGGTATCCGACGATGCATGCATGACCTACTTTAGGGCTAAAAGTAGATGAGATTTCCAGATTTTTTTTTTCATAATGGATGCAGATATTGCCCAGAAATGTAGTCACAACCTTCCTCTCGGAGGAATACAAGTTCAGTTCACATTTTCGCTGTATTGGTGTACCTTGACCTACTTTAGGGCTAAGAGTAGGTCAAATAGTTTCCTAGACTTTTTACTCATTATGGATACAGATATTGCACTGAAATTTTTTCAGCACTGTCCAACAGGTATATGATGTACTGTTTGCAGTACTCCTGTTAAAAATATATAATAAATATTCAAAGGCAATTAACTATCTTTTTCTGTTTTCACCAGGAACATTTGGTCAGCCTGACTCTTGGGACATTTATAAACCTTCATCGTATCGCCATCCCATGGTTCCCTATGACGTGTTAATCGACCCAATGAGCCTGCCATCGCACCCCGTGATAGAAGAGAAACAAAATACTCAACAGATCATCCACGAAGGAGAAAATGTAAGGGAAACAACTGTTCCCTAATTTCTGTCACTTTGTTGTTTTCATTTATCCAATATATCTAGCCAACCTTCAACAAAATGAAAGTTTAATTTGTTTAATATTTGTTGCCAACCTTCAACAAACTGAAAGTAGGCAATTAGTTTGCTAGAAGGTGGGTATTGCGAGTTTTTGTAGTTGAAAATATTCAGAAATGGACCCCTCAAATGGGGAGCGATAGGGTTGGTTGGTATGAAGTCTGTAAATATGATTATCTGTCTATACAGTGAAACCTTCTAAGAACTTTACAGTATAGTAAAACCTCGTTATGTGGTTAATATTCCAAACATTGGTGATACAAGAAAACACTTATAACGAACATGCTTATAACAAATGCACGCCTGTTCATTCCCCCGTAAGAGGAAAATAACAAAACTTGTACTGGTTATGACAAAATTTTATTATATTGAACTGTTTTTCACTGCCGCCCTGGAGATTTGCTATAACTGTGTTTTACTGTATAATGAAATTTAGTTATAACAAACTGTTTTTCCCAGACCCTGGAGGTTTGCTATAACTGCATTTTACTGTATTGAAATAATTATCCCAGTTCAGGACAGAGTATTGGTAATGCTCATTATTTCAAATTTTGAGTGATATTACATCATCGCTATTAATAGCACCTGACACTGCATGTTTCCATTATCCAGGGTCATTTGAAGGCTCCTCAGTTTACATTCAAGAAGGAGCAATTTTATATCGATGATGAAGAAATCGCTACAGAACTTCGTAAACTTCAGACTATCCTCAAAGACGAATCTCTCACAGAAGAACAGGCCAAGGCATACAAAGGAAAATGGTGGGTTTCATCACATTTTGTTTGTTAACAAAAATTGCAAGGCTTTTAATGACAGCAAAAATAAGCTTTACCACAGATTCATTATTCCATCGCAATTCATTGTGAGAGGGGACATAGTAACAGAAATGTTTGTGTATGTGATTGTGTATTCAAGCTAGACTAAGTGTGTAACACTGAGCTTGTATACATTCTATACATGTAGGTCACATGTTTTGCTTGATTGATTTTATACTTCACAGGTAGCTTCATTATTAAGGTATCACACCAGTAATTGTCCAATCAAAATGAACTTAGTCAATTGTAGTTCCATATATTTAAAGAAATATTTTTTTCCTTGCACGATTTTTCTCATTTCCTCTTCTTCTTTTCTAAAAAATTTTGTACCCCTGATTAGGAAATTTTGTGTAATTTGTAGAAATAACCAAGTGTATACAAAGGAACTATTTGCTGTTGGTAGCTGAGGCTACTTCCTGAGGTGCACTCCGGCTGTTTACACACGTGAAAAACACGTGGATTTGAGGATAGTCTTGTTTGCTGGCAATTTATTTTCGAAAATGCCGCGTAGGGTATTGTTTTTCTGGTGTCGGCAGACGAGATAGGTAACATAGAACATGTCTAACTGCATTATTCGGCATCAATTTTGTAAACTGATTTTTAATGATTTTTTTCCCTCGATAGTAATATGTAGTGAAAATAATTACCGGTGTGATACCTTAAGGGAGGAAGAACCCTATTATTTGGAGTCAAAAAGTCAAGGTCAAGATGGGACTTCATAGCAAAAGCTTGTAGACACTCTAATTCACATGTAACTTTGTTATCAAACCTGGAAGAACTGTATTTATTTTGGGGTGAAAAGGTCAAAGTTCAAGTTATTTCAAGACTTCATACAAAAGCTGGGATACCGTTCAACTTTTCCATGAACTTTCTTTCACAACCCCCCCAAACCCTAAACCCCTCCATAACAAGTATCCATTTCATTAAAAATAATATAGTATAAGTTAACCATGGATGGGGAGGGTGTCTACAGAGAGTCCTTGGTGTTTGTATTGTCAGAGAATGTTAGATGGGGAGGGAGTATTCTCATCTAATTCTGCTTTTTGTCTCAGACAAGTTCATTTGAATTGACATTGCATTTTGATTTATTATGAAGTAACAAATTCTTTCGAATTCACTCTCTGCAGGTTGCGTCATGAGAAAACTAAGATAAAGGAGATTGACCGAGGCGGCCCCAGCGATTATCAAATGCTAAAATGGTCCCCCATTCAGGAGCCACCCTCCATCCCAAAACCCAAATCCATGAAGAAAAGTAAAGACGATTCGTTCGACATTGCGTTGGAAATTTAAGCCCTCTTGAAGTTCAACATAATCTCAAGTTGCCATGGAAATTGTGTGGAATAATTTTATGAGCAAAAAAGCATGATGTGAATAGATTTTTATACAATTTTACAAATCATGAACAACTTTACTTGCAGTAATTTTAAGTAGCGTTCTCCGGTTGAGCTTTTATTTGAAGAAAAGGCCATTGTTATCAGAGATTTAGGGTTGTGATGTACAGGAATCCAAATCAGATAATCTTATTGTGAAGACATTTATGACCTGTCATCACCCGTGGGTGTGATGATTTAGTAAGTGCACAGCTTTGTAAGATTCCTGGTGCAGTATGCGCGAATCTTTATTGCGAGTACCGACCTTGGAAAAATTGTCGTTAACATCAGATTTGTGAGAAAATAAAATCATGATTGCTATATGTACTTCAAAAGTAATGATGAATTTATTAAAACGAGACTTAATATTCTGCAGGTGACTTCTTTTGAATTAACGTGAATATTGATTACTCACGTAGAATTAGGAATAGATCTGAGTCTCGTCAGTAGAATAAGATACTGCCCTAACGTTTCATGGGTAACTTTTGTAATGTTTTAAAATTAGAGCATTTTGACTGTTAATTATTCTGTCTATGCTGAATGTATACATTTCAAAGTTTATATATACGTTTTGGAATGGCAGGTTTTATCCTTTTGTTTTACGGTGTGAATTTCTATCTGTGTATGAAGACAAACTTGACATTGGTGTTTGTTTGATCATGCTGCAATAGGAGGTGACCTCGCTGTGTAGATTCTCGAACTGCGTGAGGTATAGATACAATAATAGCTGGTATATTGCTGAAAACTTATAACATTAAAATTCTGTTTTCTTTTATATATAAAAAACCCCACATTGGACTGCTGTCTCATCTATGTAACTTGTACTACACATATGTGTAAGGTCCATTTTGTATTCTACATCATTCAGATTCTCAGTTGTTGTTTTTTCAATCTCTCAATACTGTTCTTTGTAGACTTCCTTTTTTTTTGTTGATATTTCTTAATGAATGTTTCTGTGGTCATCTCCTGGAATTTTATGGAAGAAACATTTTGAACAGAGAGACAACATCTTAATGATAGCGGAAATCTTTACCCTAGTATTATCTACCAGTCCCATCCAGCTGTATAATATACATGTTTTTATACAAGATTTATATATATGCATTGTTGCTTTGGAGATTGTTCAGTATAAAATATATATTTATTTTTGTATGTTCTGTTGACTGTGATAAATTTTTCAAGGAAATAAAATTTCACAAATTCTTGTTTTGTAATTTCTTCTGTATTAAATCTCAAGACTTAATCTCAGAATTTCGGAGGGGGGATCTGTATCACATGACATCATTTTGACCTTCCATACCCAAAGAGAGTAAATCCAGTGAAATATTGCTACTCAATACACATTCTAAAGTTCTTAAAATGAAAACTTTCCAATATTTCAGTCATATTTGTAAAACTACACAAGTTACCTAGAACGATGTTTTTTTCTTCTTCTCATTATCTTCATGCAAAAAGTCAAATCATGCATAAGAGTTCCTAAAAACATAGTGTGAAAACACCTTTAAAACCATCGTGGTTTGTGGTGGTACTAAACCTAAGAGATGTGTGTAATAATAAGTTACTTCTTTATTATTGTCAATTTGTTTTCATGAAAGGTGAAGATAACGAACGGTGATCAATCTCATAACTCCTATAAGCAATACAAAATGGGACAGAGTCGCACGACCCATCCGCCACAAAAATTGAGGCGGCAATTTTGCTGCCCAAAATAACAACCCAAAGCACACCAATTGTGCCGAAATTAGGTACAAATTGTACCGCACGACAATAAAAATTACAGAAAAGACGCAAATCGCTTCCTATGAAACAGCATTTTAAAAGAGAAAATGCAAATTGCATATCAAAAAGCACCAATTGTGCCGAAATCAGGTACCAATTGCACCCCATAACTAAATAAGTTACTAAAAGACGCAAATCGCGCCCTATGAAACTGTATACATGTATTACATGAAATGCAAATTGCACACACAAACACAACATTGGCTCATGACAAGCATTAAGGGAATGTTGGTAAAACAAAACTACAATGAAGGAAATGATCCAGGGCATTTCTTAAAGTATTGATAAAAATGCTGTTGCCCAAATCAGACAAATGTACTCCGTCTTTTCTATTAAACAATTCCTTGTGTTGAACCTTTATATCTGGATAACTGATTGATGCACCTCGTCCCCGAAACGTATTGATGACAAATGTTGCACATGCACCATTAATCCAACGTCCACACTTTTGACCTTCCGAGTTCGCAAGGCAGTTTACCCAATTATTTCGAGGCAAAATGTGAGACCAAATAATAAAAGTTTTGGGGAGTAAGTTAGCAATATTAGCCAAAGTTGACTTAAATTAAGAAATAAGATATCATTTTTGAATGTTGTTGGGATATGACATGAAGTTGGTCACGTGATCAAATCCTATAACGCCCGAAGGGCGTTATAGTAGATTTGATCACGTACCAACTTCATGTCATATCCCAATAACATTCAAAAATGATATTTTATTTCTTATATTTATATTTTCTAT
This sequence comes from Ostrea edulis, assembly GCF_947568905.1. Lineage (NCBI taxonomy): Eukaryota > Metazoa > Mollusca > Bivalvia > Ostreida > Ostreidae > Ostrea > Ostrea edulis. The sequence goes on along the minus strand of NC_079165.1, from coordinate 77,623,813 downwards.
TTTGATTTGTGTTCTTACCGAGCTTCCATGATTATGTAGCAGATGACCAAAATAAAGATCGTAGAACACAAAATATAGTTCGTAAGAGTTTTATCGAATAAAAAAATTGGAACAATATCAAAGAGAATATAAGATATAGATATTTAATTGAAAATGTTAAAAAAAGACGAAACATGTGTAAAAATAAAGGTAATTTTGAGGGTAAAGTTAACTGAAATGACAAGCGGAGCGGAGTAAACTATATCCGTAGTGTGATTTGGTCGCGACCAGCGATGGAGAAACTGGCGTCGGTCTAGCTTACTAAGTTGAAAACGCAATTGTTGATCACAGATTTCGACAGAAATTCAAAGGATCTGAGAGAATTGATGGTGGATATGATGGGTCAAGTTAACGTTAAAGCTGACATGAATTAATAAATACGTACACCTTTCTCATCTTATCCGCCATATTTCTTTCAGGTAGCCTAATTTACTCTACCCGTACATACCCCAAATGTGATTGTCACTCCTGAGTGGTTTTTCTAGGTGGACTCGACCAGTGTACACCTCCGATAGAAATATATAGGGAATGAGAAACAAATAAAATAACATTTTAAAACATGCTTTGCTCAAAATTACAAAATATTGATTGTTTACTAATGCAACATTATGGAAGTTTAGATAAGTTAGACAAAAATGCAACCAAAAAAAAATTTAAAAAAAAAAAAACCAAGAAGCTTTTCTTGCATACTTGCAAGTGCATGCAAGTATTTGCATTTTCTAATAAAGTAAATGCGGATAAATCATTTGCCAATTACATACTGATAGAATGGAATAGGCAAAGAGCATAAAATATATAATTTATATCAATTCTTGCAAAATAAAGGTGCATGCCATATGCATAATATGCAATGCACAAGGTATAATCGCCAAAAAAAGTATCAAATACGGGCGTCTATTCAACAGGTATCGGAGATGTGCACTTACCGAAAATATTAGATTCTCTTTATTGTGATAAATCCACGAAACAAAATGATAAACTCCATTTGTATCTCGTTAGAACTTTACAACACGTTGTCATTTCATTATACAGACTGCGACACACTTCACCCGTGCCAAACAGGGTGTCTTCAATCAGGGGAGATGTCAGAGTCGACAATTTTTCCTGTATTGAATGCTTGTCTGGTCGAGGTTTTGCAGTTTATAGAAATCGGGAATCTAATATCTGGTTGGATATATTGCGTGCGCAATTCAAAATTTCTCGATGATCATATACAAACTTGGATATACAAATAAGGGAATAATGATCGAAAATATACATCTGTGTGCAAATGCGTGTATTACATTTGCAATCCATAATAAACAGTTCATTACACAAAGACACATATGAAAGGAAATTTATAAACGAAAATATAGTTTTGTTGTCTCTTTTGGAACCACATAATTATTCACGGTCTTTGCATGTCCATATCCATTGAGAGAGAGAGAGAAAGAAAGAAAGAGAGAGAGAGAGAGAGCGACCGTCCTACTTCGATTTATAATATATCATTTCACAGAAGGAAAGAAAATTGATCACTTATATAAATGTAAGCTTACAAGCATTAAAAATTTCCAGCTATTTAAAACTTTGTGATTGACAATATATTAGAAACTTACAGGAGTTGATGCTTATAATTGAATTCATTACAAATTTTTAAAAAAAATATTAGTTTGAACTGTGCATGTAGAAAATACTGACTGTGTATGTTAGAATAACGGGGGAAAAGTAAATTGTCAAAAAAAGTGGGGAAAGCAGACCAGCCTTCCTGCCCACCCCAACCCCCTGTTTTCGTGCCTGAAACAACATATCAATTCGTGTTGAAAGAAAGGTGCATATCTACATTTCATTAAATTCCAAAGGAGCTCGAATTTATGTTCCCCTATTAATTATTTTGTATGCAAGATTCGTTCCCGAATTTAGAATCATGCTTTGAGTCAGAGCAGAAATGAATTCATGTTGAAGTACATCTAGTTTGAATGCAAATGTTGGGTTCCTTCTTTTAATTTCATTAGACTCATTAGAAACCCCTCTCCCAAACTATGCAGCTTTGTTTTTATTGATATATATCTAAATCGGTGTAAATGAATCCGGATATAAATTGTTTAATGTTTTTTCGTGATCATATAGATATTGATACTGATAATGAAAAAAGAAAATGTTTATACTCTTGCCTTCTGCATATCCTACTAATGCATTACAGTATATTGACATTGTATCATATCAAATAAAACCTCAACACGAATTTTACTGATTTATGCATACTAACATCTTATCGAATACATTTGAATTTGAAATTTCTACGTACAGCGGTATGGCCATTGCGCCAGATCTACGAAATGATAATATTTATGAATAAATTACACTCAAGCCTCAAAGTAATCATTATGGCATGTTACAGAAACGTTAAAACACACAAATGCTATAGTCCTGCAATGCATGCATGCGATTTTTCTGAATACATGTATTTATGTATTCATGAATGAAGTTCGTACGCTTGAAAATATCTTGGTCTTTATGCATTTTGTTTTGTGATTTTGGTTTACCATTCCTTACACTGTGTAAATGAAGGAAAATTTGGTAAAGGGTGCAATTCTACATGCACCATACAATTAGTAAACAAAACACCCAAACAAACCAAGATGTTTTGTCCGATGTTCAAAGTCCTAATGTGGGGGTGAAGGGTTAAAGAGTCTTTTACTTTGACTACCTCAATAATTTCCCCCTACACTTCATTTTCTTCAATCGTTGGGGTCGGATGGGGTGGTTAGAGTCCTCTACTATGAGTGCCTCATATCCTCATTTTCTTAATTGGTGGTGGTGTGTGTCGTCTACTATTATATCAGAACTTTCAAGCTGGGGTAAGTGGGGGAGGGGTTGTCACTCAATGTATCTTTTATTTGCATTACAAACTAACAAAAAATGGATATTGTTATTAAAGGTGGGTGACAGACACTCTTGTCCTCTCCCCTTGATGTTTGATAACGACGCATAATATGATATACTCGATTACAGTGTATTACATTTTGTATTAGTACAATCTGCGTCGAGTTCGACGCAGAATGTAATAACGCAAAATGGCATAGATATATAAGATCTATTGAGCGCCAAATTAGCATAAAATGAAGTAATTGAAAATAACATTATTTAAAAATATGTTTAATTTCTAATTATTGTGTGCTTTAAATGAATCAAATAAATCTGTATTATCAATTAATGAGAGGAATATTGAGTTACTAGTACTGTTCTCTTTTATTCAATTAACGATATCATTTGTCTTGATAAGAGCTCGATTATTACAAGATTATCGGTTCTCTCTCTCTCTCTCTCTCTCTCTCTCTCTCTCTCTCTCTCTCTCTCATCCCATACACTCGTACAGTGTTGTGTATATGCAAATGTATGTACCTAAATGATTTCCTGATTTATAAATCTGCAATACTCTGACCAGTAAATCATATGGTATAAGGATTCATGCACAATACAGGGTAAATATTATACTCTGATACTTCCCCTGATTGAAGATAGCTGATCGGCACGGGCTATATTATGTAAGTGTGTCGCAGTCTGTACAATGGACAATGTTGTTTACTGTTGGAATGCAAATGGAGTTTATCGTTTTGTTTCATGGATTATGCAAATAAAGGGAGTTTTACTACTACTTAGACTATTTTCGACAAGTGTACACGTACATCTGCTGTCCTTTACAGATATTGCGAGTAGGCCCAGGTAAATAGTCGTCCGCATTCGATGCGTTTTCATGGCGAGCATACATGCCATTTTTATAAGTACAGTAGTATTTATGTCTTTGCCTTTTACTTGAAGTAATTGTGAATGGTATAGATTGTATACTCTTTGCTTATTTCATTTTATCAATAGATAAAAGATGAAATATTTCTCCGCATTTTTGTATAGTTTTGACATATTTACTGCAAATGTACGCACGTTCACGTAAAGAAAAGGCATTCTATTTATATTTATCGAAATATATATATTTAGAATGATTTACTACTGTACGATATGTTTATTATAATTTTGAGCACTGCGTGGTGTTCCAAAACGTGATTTCATTTCTTCTTGATGTCCTATAAATACTTCTCATTACCAGCTCGTTGGAGTTATCGCGCTTTGATGACTCTTGTGTGTCATTGGTAAGAAAATGCACAAATCTCGTGAGCAAGTGCGAGATTACTGGGACATATAAACGAAACGTTCAGAGCAACCCCCCCCCCCTTTTTTTAAGAGTTAAAATACATGGTATATCTTAAATAAAATTAACATTTGTCAAACTGCACTTTTCAAATATTCTAACACTATCTTATTAAAGATGTTACATGTTTTTTAAACTCCACCACACCTATTTTAAAAATTCCAAACAACGATGTTCTCTGGACACCCAAGTACATCAATATTTTGCAATTTTCAAATTAACTTAGATGCAGTTTGGAAACGCATTAGGTGTGTTAATTAGTGTTATAAACGTCTTTTAAAAATGCAGTTTGGCATATACATGTATATAACTTGTTCTAAAATATGGACAATTACGGGGGGGGGGGGGGTACGTGTACGATTACAAAGTCCATGCCATATGAACCTGTCCTAATTGTATGATAAATTAGAATGTCTTCATAGTCTGACAGAATAACTTTAAAAACATATTCATCACATTAATTACAAGAAAAGTTCTTGTGTTAGATGTGCATATCGGTTTTTCCCTTCACAATTCTTCTTGCGATTGACACTTTATATCGGTCAGATTTGGCAAATTTAGTAGCTTCTCTTCCTCACATAGTTTAATAAGTTCGTCTGTTTTCTTTTAAGAATAATCAATTCCTAAATTTGGCTTTAGAATTTTAATCAGTGTTGTGGTTTGCAGTCAGTTATTATTACGTGTGCCAAAGTAATGTGTTTACATGATGTTGTCCCGGTAGTAGGACTTTACGCGCCTTTAATTTGAAGAGTTCCACTAATGGAAATGATAAGTATTAGTATCGGAGATGTACGTGTTATCTGTCGAAGCTACCCGCACAGGTAAATCGAAGACACTGATGTGAAGTGAAGCGTAGCAAAGCTCGTCCCCTTATATACCAAGCGAACCCTGATACATGTAACAACAGAAATTCCAACTAATATGGCGGAGTAGCAGAAAAATATGGCGGACATATAGAATTATACTATATTTATTAATTCATGTCAGCTTTAAGCTCTTAGTCAGGTTTTTGGAAAGAAACAACGGTACGTTCATCGTTAGGACTCGCGGTTGTAGCCATGCAGGAGACGATTCAAGACAGTAGGACAGATTTAGAACAAGTGCAGGTAGGTTGCGTCTTTTATTTACCTTCAGTGTGTGTAAAATAAAATAAAAATGAACTGACGGAGTTTTTGTTCACTTGAGAGATTTCTGTTGTAGGATTTTAATGTCAGAAGACTCGCACCGGTACCCTGACATGAACATGTAAATTTTTCGAGCCTCGAAACCAGCCTCGCTTATAATCATGCCGAGTCATAGCCGTGATGGAAGTTGCCAGGAAACAACAGGTTAACTTAACATCATGAAGTAAATACATGTAGGCTTATAACTCTGCCTACATGTTTTCGCTTCCAATATCATAGAACTTTATTTTATAAATTCGCCATGCAGAAGTTGCAGACGGTATTTAAAACTGTATAAAATGAAACAACAGAAGTGTTTAGTCGAGCACCATGAAAATACGTGTAGTCTAATCTACCATTTATTCAAGAACACAGAAAACGTGACGTCATACACAACAGTACACAAACAGCTGATCAAACAGTAAATGAATGAATGAACATGAATCCAAAACATCTTTCCCCCTAAGCTATGGAAATACAGTAAATTTAAACAAAATGTCCTTCTGACTAGAACATACATTTGACTAGAATAAATCATTGCTGCTCATCATGAAATAAAAATATCTGAATCATTACAAGGGTTCTTATTATATAGAATTGGATACATACAACTTTACAAATACACAGTCATTCTTAGACATACAAAGTTTTAGCAAAGAACACAAATCTTTAAACAAATGTCATTCAACATAATCGTCCAGGTTCTTGGGACGTTGGACGACTCGTCCGCTGCGCGTTTGAATCACTCCTTGTTTCTGTGACTGCGGAGTTAAGGGAACATCGCTCGTAGCCTTAGGCTCCTGTGATTGCGATTCCTTAGAAATGACGTGTGGTTCTTGGTCTGCATCTGATATGAATGTGTCTGCAGGTACTACTGGTTTACTGTAACGGTCGGAGAACACGGATCTATCAGTTTTCTGAAGATGTCGACGGTTCCTGCGATAAGAACCTCTGGGGGTCCCTACAACGTATGATCGCGTCTTTGGATCTGCCTCCTGTACGGTTCCTTGGGTGACCCATAGTTTGTCTTTGTCCGTCTTGATTCTGACCGAATTTCCTGGCTTTAGTTCGGCTAATGGACGTACGTTGTGATGTTGGTCATAACCAGATTTATACCGCTCCTTGTATCGTAGATCACGACGGAAAACTTCATCACGATCCATCCACTCTGGTTCTAGCCATTCTGGTAGTGTTGGAACAGTAGTGTGTAGTTTCCGTCCCATCATGAGTTCTGCTGGGCTTTTACCAGTTGATTCTATAGGTGTGTTGCGATATGATAACAACGCCTTAAATATATCATCCTGGCGGAGAATTCTTTTCGCAATCTTTACGGCGCTTTCAGCCTCCCCATTAGATTGTGGATAATGAGGACTCGTGAACGTCTGACAAAATTTGTAATTTACTGCAAATTCGTGGAAAGTCTCTGAGGTGAATTGGGTACCATTATCGGAGACTAGCTCTTCAGGAATTCCCCATCGAGCAAACATGTTTTTCATCTTTCCGATAACTTGTGTGCTGGTAGTAGACTGTAGAAACGCTATCTCAATGAATCTGGAAAAATAGTCTATGACTACTAAGAAGTGTTTCCCATCTAACTCACACAGGTCTGCTGCAATTTTCTGCCATGGTCGACTTGGTAATGTTGTATACTTCAACGGTTCTCGTTGTTGTGATCGACGGTGAGTTTGGCAAAATTCACATGTGTTTATAAGATTGCGAATGTCCTGTGTAATTCCAGGCCACCACACAGAATCCTGAGCTCTTGCTCTGCACTTATTAAGTCCAAGATGTCCATCATGTATGCTTCTCAGAACTTCACTTCTAAGAGTCTCTGGTATTACAATGCGATTTCTGTACAAAAGTAGTCCTCTCGACTCTGACAGTTCACTGCGTGTTACAAAGTAGTATCGCAATTCCCTCCTGTAAATGGAATTCATGTGTGTCGGCCATCCATGTCTAGTATGGTTGATTGCCTCTTGTAGGATGCTGTCTCCTGTAGCTTGTTGTATTTGCTCTAGTAGCTTGTCTGATAATGGTCTGTAGTTCTCCAACAAATCAACGTAACATTCAACTTCCTCAGCAAGAGTATCACCTTGATTTGGTTTTCCTATCGGGCTTCTTGACAGTGTGTATGGAACAATAAGGTGTTTTCCAGGAACATGTTCTGCATGTAAGCTGTATCCTCATAGTCGCATGAGCATGCGTTGACAGCGTAAAGGTGCTTTGTCCAAGTCTTGAGTATTTATCAAGGATACAAGAGGTTTGTGGTCTGTAAGTAACTTGAACGATTTCAGTCCTACTATGTAACGCGAGAATTTTTCACAAGCCCAAAGCGAGGCTAGACACTCTTTCTCAATCTGGGCATATTTCAGCTCAGCACTGGTCAGTTTCCTAGAACAGTAAGCCACTGGCTTGAACACGTCTCCTTCCTGTTGAAAAAGAGCTGCCCCTAAGCCAAAGCTGCTAGCGTCTGCACTGACAACAAACGGCTTCTGTGGATCATAGAATGTCAATACGGGAGCACAGGTAAGTAGTTGTTTAACATGACTGAATGCGTTAGCTTGAGCTTGGTTCCATAACCAGGCACTTCCAGATTTCAGCAGATCTGTCATTGGGCTGATCACTGAGGCTAACTCTGGAATAAATCGTCCCAGGTAGTTCACCATTCCGATAAATCTGCGTAATTCTGTAAGGTTTGTTGGAGTTTCCATCTGTCTGATAGCATCAACTCGACTGCTACTTGGTCGGATACCTTCAGATGAAAAACTATGTCCAAAGTATTCTATCTCAGTTTTACGGAATTCACACTTCTCACGAATCAATTTGAGTCCTGAATCATGGATTCTGTGAAGCACTGTGTCAAGTCTGAGGTCATGTTCCTTGCGAGTCTTCCCGTGAATCAAGATATCATCAATGATGACCTCCACTCCCTCAATGCCATGGAATAATTCTGTCATTTTGCGCTGGAAGATTTCTGGGGCGTATGTTATCCCAAATGGTACTCGCCTAAAGCAGTAACGTCCCATGGGTGTTATGAATATTGTCAATCCACAGCTGTCGGGATGTAAGGGAATTTGGTAGAAACCACTTGATGCGTCAAGTTTGGAGAACAGTGTTGATCCTGCTAATCTTGGGGAAATATCATCAAGATTTGGAAGCATGAAATGTTCTCTTTTCACTGCTTCATTAAGTTTTTTAAGATCCACACAAATCCTCACATTGCCGTTCTTTTTTAACACAGGCACCATAGGAGCGCACCAGTCCGTTGGCCTCTCCACTTTTTCGATAATGCCCTCTTTTTCAAGTCTGTTCAACTCTGCTTCTACTTTTGCCATCAGTGGAAATGCTATACGACGGGCAGTTGATAGACAGTATGGCTTTGCACCATCCTTGAGAGTAATTCTAACAGGCTCATATTTCACCAGTCCAAAACTTCCAAACAAACTTGATTCAACATTGTCAATTTTCTTGATGAGTCCAAACTTGTGTGCAGCTGATCGTCCTAAAAGGTTACTTGTCCCTTCGATAACATGTATTGGGAACACAAAGTTTTGGTCCTTAAAATTCGTTTCAGCTGTAAAAACTCCAAGACAATTAATTCGTCCTCCAGGTCCAAATAGAGCAGTATTAGCAGATTTGAGTTTCGGTAGGTACTGAAGTGTGCGGTAGGTTGATTTCCCCATGACTGAGGTATCTGCTCCAGAATCGATCTTAAACGTTACCGTTTTCCCGCAAATTCTTAGGTTCACCTTCCACGCCGCCTCGTCATCATGACAGGTAGTGACGGATCCTAGAAATCCTGTTTCCTCATACAATCCTCCAAGTTTTGGTTGTACTATTTCTGCTACACTATTTTGGTTACAACACACAGCGAAGTGGTCATACTTGTGACATCGTCTGCACTGTTTGCCCTTAGCGAAACAATGATCCCTTGAATGTCGAAGATTACATTTACTACATTTACCCTGACTTTGTCCTGCTCCGTGATGGTTACCTCTGCCACGACCGCCTGAGGATCTGTGACCACGTCCTCTGCCTCGACTAGTGTTAAAATTCCGCTGACTTTGACCCATAACGCTATGCTTGCGGACAGCCTCCACATTTGTAGCTGATACGCTCTGGTCCTTGATTTGTGATTTTACCATTTCTGATTGCCGAGCAATTTCGACTGCTTTCTCAAGTGTCAGGTCTGATCTGAGTTGTAATTTTTCTGAGAGTTCTTTGTCAGAAATTCCTATCACTAATCGATCTCTAATTTGCTCCTTCTTGTCGGCAAAATCACAATACTCGGATATTTCATGGAGATTTCTAACAAAAGTTTCTATAGACTCACCGGGTTGTTGTGCACGCTGATGAAATCTGGCTCGCTCATGAATAATATTCCTCTTAGGAATGAAGTACTCGTCGAATTTCTCGAAGACTTTCTCAAATTTCTTCTCATCCCCACTTTCTGCAAACTGTAAGGACTTGAATATGTGTTCAGCCTCCTTACCCATTGCGTAAATGAGTGCGCTGATCTGGACCTCGGGGTCATCCTTGTGTAATTTTTACGCCATTCTGAAGCGCGAAAACCTCTCCTTCCAGTCAAGCCACTCCGTCGGGTTGCTGAAGTTAAAACTTTCCGGGGGTTGAAACGAGACATGCTTCTGTAGGGATGACTAACTGCTAAATCTGTAGGTAAATTTCTGGTAATATCACTGGTATCCCACTTCTGACACCATGTTTAGTCGAGCACCATGAAAACACGTGTAGTCTAATCTACCATTTATTCAAGAACACAGAAAACGTGACGTCATACACAACAGTACACAAACAGCTGATCAAACAGTAAATGAATGAATGAACATGAATCCAAAACAAGAAGGATATATGTTTAATGTTTCTCTTTTATAAATTGATGAAATTCTTATTTTTTACAAAATAAACTGTATAAATATCCTGCTGCGTTTATTTCTGTTATGATGTCATTGCAGTGGCGGATCCAGGATTTACGAAAGGGTGTGTGTGAAAGTCAAGTATTAACCAAAATGCTTAGCCATTTTGGGTGACAATCTGTAATTTTACTCACACTATTTCTATTATTTAAATTTGTGGCGAGAGGGGGGGGGGTCTAAATCCCCCACTGCATTGCATAAGCAAGAAGCCAGGTGAAAATACAGTAACTGACTTTTGAAGCGGTGATTGTATTCATACGCAAGAACAAACTGATCATATGACCAATTTCATGTCACACGAAATTGAACATCAATTTCATTAGTACTGTCATATAAGGAAGTGCATTGGCAAATGTAAATATATATTTTTGAAGGCCTCTTAGCGTATTGTGTGCCTGACCAATATTGTTGCCCCCACAATGAATAATGATAATCTCTGGCACCTCATTACGAGCCAACAAAAACTCGATTGTGGGATATAACTGGCCGGGAGGCCACCTGGCGCGGTCAAGCGGGTGTGGCACGGTGAAGCTGGGCAGGTGGTCATATTGAAACGAATTTGGTATTATCTCTGTGTGATAAATGTATTCCTATATATTCCTTTAGTCGAGCTAAAGTTGTGAATCCGGAAGTGGATTGAAAGTTACCGATACATTGACCAATCAAATAGCTAGATTTTAGCCAATCATAATGCTCAGTCACTATCCAATCAGCTTGAAGCTGTAGGATATAAATACTGCGAAACAAAGTCAGTCTACACTTATCTGGACCAAGAAGAACATCGCTTAAAAGAGAAAGCTTAACAACGGTAAGGTATAGACGTGGCTGAATAAGTCTTTCCTATACAAAGTCAGTAATAATATAACTTTATTAAATACTTTACATAGGAATGAGACATTGCTCACATTTACCCTTACTTCCGCTACATTATTCTCATTAATACAGACTGAGTCAAATTGAGCAAAGACAAACATTGAGCAGTATTGAGTAATTGAAGTGAGTAATTTTGAGTTGATCAAATTTTGCTATAATTGTGCGTGATTTCATTGTTCTTTGTAAAATAGCTAATCATTGGAACTGATCATTGTCTCAAATCATTTTACTGCCAATCACTGTTCAATATCTCGGAATAAAGCCGAGAGGACCCACATCGCTAATCAATATTTTGAGCAAGTAGCTCAGTCTAAATTGAGAAACCACGGTTGCACGTTACATATCTTTTTGGTGGCAGCGGTGGGATCATATTGAACAATGAATCTCAGTGAGCTCAATGCTACTATTAGAGAAATTGAGGCTAAGTTAGCTCAATACGAGGCCGACAGTCCGTTAGATCACTCAACACCACGAGTACCCAAGTATCAGAGCACGGGATTGTCTGCGAGTGATTCTGGTGTCACTACAATGAAATCAGATACAAGGCAAAATCTGAGCATACTTGAGCACAAAGGTAAACGACAATCGGTAAAATTCCAGTCGGATGATACAAAATACGACATGAGTAAATACCTACCAAAAGTTGAGCAGCTCGAAAACACGTCCACGTTGCATCGACCTCTAGATGATGTCAATGTGACAACCAGACACAAAATACGTGCAAGTAAAAATGAGTAGCAACGAGCTCGGGTTCAAATTGACGAACCAACTAGATCGCCAATAAAATCTTAGGAACCTAGGCGTATGAATGTGAAACCGGCTACTTACGATGGTACTACACCATGGCTTGATTTCAGATCTCATTTTGAGGCGTGTGCTAAACTTGTACAATGGAGTGAGGAGGAGAAAGGGCTATATCTTTCAGTGTCCTTACGAGGGCTGGCGCAAGGAATCCTAGGTAATTTGAGCGAAAATGAGCAGCTCAATTACAGTGCTCGCGCTCTCAATGACCGCTTTGCTCCTCCTGATCAAATGGAGCTTTATAGAATGCAACTAAGGGAGAGACAACAGAAAGCATCTGAGTCATTACCAGAACTCGGACAACATATAAGACGACTCACAAATCTCGCTTACCCTACTGTCCCTGCTGACGTGCGAGAAACACTGGCAAAAGATCAATTTATTGATGCTCTTGTCAGCTCAGAAATGCGTCTTCGTATTAATCAGGCAAGGCCTGTTAATCTCAACGATGCCGTTAGACATGCTGTTGAACTTGAAGCATATTTCAAGGCAGAAGGAAAGCTGCGAGAGTCTAGAGGATACATGCAAAACGTAAATACCGCTGATAAAGCACCAACGAAAGAAACCGAAGTCATTCATTCCATTTTAGATGAGTTACGTCAGTCCATGAAGAAAATGGAAGAAAAGATTAAGTCATTTGAGGTTAGGAATAGCTCTCACAATAAAGATAAAACTGATCGTCAGAACTGGAGGAAAAATGTCACTTGCTATAATTGTGGTGGTAAGGGTCATATAAAAAGGGAATGTAAGAAGTTCAAAAGTGCTGTGAGTAAAGGACGAGTCCAAGAAATACAGGAGTCATCTGCAAATGTGCAAACACAGGGAAACTGCGGTGTAAATGGTTATCTCGGGAGTAATGGACTCTTTCTTGAGGCCCTTGTGGAGAAAGTAGGTGCCACATTACTCGTCAATACAGGTGCTTCTTTGACCATCTTATCTAAAAGGATTTATGACAGCCTTTCGGGAAAACACTCCCTGGATCCCATTCAAAAGTCAATCACGGGTGCAAGTGGTGAAGCGTTATTTGTATATGGTAGAACACAAATACTCATTAGTGTAGGAAATAGGTCATACAACATCACGGCTGCTATTGCTGACATCAGTATGGATGGAGTTCTAGGACTGGACTTCATGAGCATAAATAACTGTACTATCAATGTGTCAGAGCGGAAGATGATCATTGAGAAGGAAACAATCCGACTCTTAAAAAGTGGGCATTATGGATGCTACAGGATTGCAGTTGCTGAAAATATAAATATACCATCGAGGAGTGAAATTATTACTTACTGCAATGTGGTCAAACCAAATGATGCTAGCCTACCAGAAGGAGTGAGTTTGATTGAGCCAGACGATGAGTTCCTTGCATCTGAAAGAGGACTTGTTGGTAAAGTGTTGGTACAAAATACAGACAAGGTCCCTGTTCGCATTATGAACATTTCAAACGAGGTAAAAGTTGTAAGGTCCGGAACAGTTGTGGCCAACATGACCCTAATTAATGATATAATTGAGGAGACACGTGCACCAGACACCAAAAAGCCAAACATCACAGGGGAACTTCCACCTCATTTACAGAACCTTTTACAGCGCTCAAGCTCATGTCTTACTCGAGAACAGAAGCAATGTGTGAGAAAATTTCTTGCACAGCATTCATCTTTATTTGCTTCTGATGATAAAGACCTGGGACGCACCAGCCTAGTGAAGCACAAAATCGATACCGAATCGAGAGCTGCGATCAAACAACAACTCAGAAGGACTCATGTACGTCTTGAGGACACCATGGATCAACACATAGATGACATGTTGCAAAGAGGGGTTATAGAAAAGTCATCTGGTCCATGGGCATCACCAGTCGTTCTAGTTCGCAAAAAGGATGGCACTACAAGGTTTTGCGTCGATTATAGAAAACTAAACGAGGACACAGTCAAAGACGCATACCCACTTCCTCGAATAGATGAGACATTAGACCATCTGGCCGGAGCAAGCTGGTTTTCTACTCTAGATCTACTGTCGGGGTACTGGCAGGTGGAAATGGAGGCAAGGGATCAAGCAAAGACAGCATTTATAACTAAACGTGGCCTTTTCCAATTTAAGGTAATGCCATTCGGGTTATGTAATGCACCAGCAACATTCGAACGACTCATGGATACTGTCCTAAGCGGCCTTCAATGGACAACTTGCTTGGTGTACCTCGATGACATAATCGTACTCGGGAAGTCATTTGATGAAATGATGGTGAATCTTGAAAATGTGTTTACAAGGTTATCATCTGTCGGTTTGAAGATGAAAGCTAAAAAGTGCAATTTATTTGCCAAAGAAGTTGAATACTTGGGACACATTATCTCGGAACAAGGTGTATCAACAGATCCGAAGAAAATTGAGACCATCAAGACTTGGACTGAACCTACTTCGGTGAAAGAGCTTCGATCATTCTTGGGTCTTTGTAGTTACTATCGTCGATTTATTAAGGGATTTGCCACAGTAGCCAAACTGTTGCACAAATTAACTCACAAAAACACGAAGTACATATGGTCAAAGGAATGTCAGGAGGCTTTCGACTCATTGAAACATCACCTTATAAATTCACCAATTCTAGCATATCCCGACTTTGGGAAATCATTTATATTGGACACCGACGCAAGCGATAGTGGTATTGGAGCAGTCCTTTGTCAGATGATTGAAGGCAAAGAGCAAGTAGTAGCCTATGCGAGTCGAACTCTCTCCAAAACAGAACAAAAATATTGTGTGACTCGTAAAGAACTTTTAGCAGTGGTCACTTATGTTAAGCACTTTTGACATTATCTGTATGGAAGAGAATTTACAGTCCGAACAGATCACAGTTCATTGCGTTGTCTTATGAACTTTAAGGACCCGGAGGGACAGTGGGCAAGGTGGCTTGAAACGCTGGCAATGTTCAATATGAAAATTGAACACAGACCAGGCTCTCGACATCGTAATGCGGATACTCTCAGCAGGAAAACGTGCAAGAAATGTAAATTCATATCTGAGCACAATGAGGTATGCAACACAAATGTGGGGTGTAACACTTTGGAAATGACTCCTGTTGAGGACGTCAGAGGAGAAGAGGAGAAAAACATTTCTGATGTTCAGAAAAAAGACATTGAAATAAGCAAAGTGAGGAGTTGGTTGGAACAAAACGTGAGACCGGAACCCCTGGAATTATCGTCGGGAGGACCGATGCTGAAGTCTTTATGGTCCCAAAGATCACTTTTGGAGGTGAGAGGTGATTTGCTCTGCCGAAGATGGACTGATAAAGAGGAATCCACCCTCCAAGCTATTGTGCCTTTCAGCGAGAGACGACATATACTCAATTACAGCCATGATCACAAGACCGCAGGCCACCTTGGAGTGGCAAAGACTCTAAGTAGAATAAGGCAAGCATTCTACTGGCCTGGGCTACAAAGAGATGTCAGACAGTATATAGCTGGTTGTGAGATCTGCATGAAATCAAAGAGCCCGAACAAATCTCTGAGAGCTCCAATGCAGCTCGTAGGAGCTGGAATACCAATGGAACGTATAGCAATGGACATTGTAGGGGAACTCCCGCGCACTGACAGAAACAACAGATACATTTTAGTTGTTTCTGATTATTTCACCAAATGGGTCGAAGCATTTTCTATGCCAAATATGGAAGCAGCAACTGTGGCAGATATAGTTGCAAAAGAAGTTGTTGCAAGGTTTGGAGTTCCATGTGTTATACACTCGGATCAAGGGAAGCAATTTGAAGGCAAAGTATTCACAGAAATGTGCAAAGTTCTGAACATTAAAAAGACCCGTACGACGCCCTACCATCCCCAATCAGATGGGATGGTGGAGCGATTCAATAAGACACTGCTCTCGATGCTTCGCACCTTGGTGGATGAGAATCAGAAGAACTGGGACGAGCTCCTCCCATTCGTTCTGATGGCATACAGATCTGTTGAACAGGAGACTACAGGATCTAGTCCAAACTACCTAATGTTTGGAAGAGAAGTAACAACTCCTCTTGAAGTCATGTACAAAATGCCAAATTTAATGAGGAACATTCCGCCAAATCAATGGGCATGGGAACTGAAAGAGAAGCTAGAAGCTGCTCATAGCCTTGTGAGACAGCACACAGCGCAAGCTATCCTGCGACAGAAGTCGCTGCATAAACAGAAACTCTATTGGCAGTCATTCAAACCCAGTGACGAAGTTTACGTGTATTTTCCCAGGTACCAAGTTGGAAAATCTCCAAAGCTCACACAGTTTTGGAGAGGTCCATTTGCTGTTGAGGCAAAACTGTCAGATTTAACTTACAAAGTTAGGTGTGGTTCAAAGGGTAAACCGCAAGTTATACATGTGGACAGAATGCGTCTCAAAAGAAGACAGGAACTGTCACACGAGAAATGTGTTGAAAAGGAAAATCCAATTGATTCAATACCAGAAAGAATTGACCAATCTGACTCAGTACAAGGGTACAAAGAGAACAACGATAAGAGTTATGAGCAAATAGACAAGATTCTTAACAAGCAATGTCTCATTCCTGAAGCAAGATTAAGAAAACCACCAAAGTGGCTTTCAGATTATGAAAGATTTTGAAATATATGTTATTTCTTTTACAGAAGATGCCTCCAAACACAAAGACTAATACATAGAAGGAATTTAAATGTCCTATGTGCCCAGTTAAAATGTATAATCTGGGAGCCATGAAGGAACATTTAGCAAGTTGTGGCTTACAGAAGATGGAAAAGAGGTACACTTGTACAGCAGGCACTTGTACTTACCGTACCAACAGACTGGCGAATTTGAATAGACATCGGAAACGGCATGATGAGACAAAGGCCAAAGAATCCGATGGAGAATGAGCTAAAAATGATCCAGGGAATCCCAGTGACATCTTGGGAGATTTAAGTACAGACAGTGATGCAGACGTTACCCAGAGAATCAGTTCTTCATTCACTGGGTGTGACTATATACCTGTGAGGAAGCCGACTCGACCTGCTAAGGTGTTTGTTCCACCACCAAAACCGGTGTTGCCATCAGTACAGGAGGTACCAAGTTACGATTTACCGACTGTATCAGTAGTGACACCTGAAGTCCCGCAAAGTGAAATTCTGTCATCCACGAGAGCATCGTCATCTGTAGTGACCAGCAATTCACCGACAGCAACGCAAATTGAACATGCCACTTCGGAGTTACCTCCCCGACGTATGGCTGCGAGTTTGCATCCACCTAGGTTTGCTTTAAAGCGAAGTCGTCTTGACAATATTGAAAGAGTGGACGTTGGGACTCAGACGTTGCAACCAGCTCAGAAGACGACTCGTTGGACAATTACAAGGTGGACAGATAATGGGAAAGACTATGAGGAGATTCAGCTGGTAGAGGACCTATTCGGTGCTATGTAAGATTTTCGTGTCATTGACTTATTACGTTAACAAATTAGTGTAGATTTTTGTTGTTGTTGCAAACATTGTTCAAAGCTGTGAGAAAACAGCAGTGAAACGAGTTTAATTTTTATATCTTTCTTGTAACTTTTCTTGAAATGTTCATATTAAAATCATTTGAAAAACCTGTCCAATGTTGAGTTATGCGATGACGCATATTTTTATTGAGGCGTGGGTAATGAAACGAATTATATGTGTGATAAATGTATTCCTATATATTCCTTTAGTCGAGCTAAAGTTGTGAATCCGGAAGTGGATTGAAAGTTACCGATACATTGACCAATCAAATAGCTAGATTTTAGCCAATCATAATGCTCAGTCACTATCCAATCAGCTTGAAGCTGTAGGGTATAAATACTGCGAAACAAAGTCAGTCTACACTTATCTGGACCAAGAAGAACATCGCTTAAAAGAGAAAGCTTAACAACGGTAAGGTATAGACGTGGCTGAATAAGTCTTTCCTATACAAAGTCAGTAATAATATAACTTTATTAAATACTTTACATAGGAATGAGACATTGCTCACATTTACCCTTACTTCCGCTACATTATTCTCATTAATACAGACTGAGTCAAATTGAGCAAAGACAAACATTGAGCAGTATTGAGTAATTGAAGTGAGTAATTTTGAGTTGATCAAATTTTTGCTATAATTGTGCGTGATTTCATTGTTCTTTGTAAAATAGCTAATCATTGGAACTGATCATTGTCTCAAATCATTTTACTGCCAATCACTGTTCAATATCTCGGAATAAAGCCGAGAGGACCCACATCGCTAATCAATATTTTGAGCAAGTAGCTCAGTCTAAATTGAGAAACCACGGTTGCATGTTACAATATCGCCCGTGAACGTTTTGATATTCCTTGTGTATTCCATGTGTATTCCTTTTTGTTAAATTTCAAATAAAGAATTGAATTAAAGAAGAACAATGGTTGAAAGTTTACACATTTATTAAATGAACAATTTACACGCACATAATTTACTGACCCGTAGTATTGCATCATGACTAAGAAAATAGATAGGCGACAGGTTTCGTTTTCATTTCTCGGAAACGCGGCTATTTCGTAAACAATGAACTCGGCTATTTGGTAGTTCTATTAAACTGAATTCGGTTAACATGCAAAGAGTTTATGCATATGTTCACTATATTGTGTGGTTTGAGTCAGATCTTTCTGCAGGAGACGTCATTACTGCCTGTGAAGGACTGCAAAATTTAGGCCTATGCTCGGCGCTTACGGCCTTTGAGCAGGGAGGGATCTTTATCGTGCCACACCTGCCGTGACACGGGACCTCGGTTTTTGCGATCTCATCCGAAAGACCGCCCCATTTAGTCGCCACTGACAACAAGCAAGGGGAAGTGAGGACTTATTCTAACCCGGATCCCATATAGTTTTACGCTATATATTATAGGATTAAACATTCTTTTTGAAGGATTTATCGATGTGTAAACTCCGGACATTTTACTCACAAACTGAATAAAAGTGCGAAGCACTTTTATGTTAAGTTTGTGAGTAAAATGTCCGGAGTTTACACATCGATAAATTCTTCAAAAAGAATGTTTGATTCTTATAATTCCAATTTATTCACTTAATTTACAATTGCAAAAATTTGAATAGTTTCCCCGCACTATGTTATTTGTTTTCCGGCGTGTATCAATACATCGCGTTTTCGGATTTATTAATGTATAAACTCTTGTTCAGCTTTATTTTTGTCCAATCAAAACAATTGTAATAAATAACATTGGAATTATTTAAAAATAATTCATTTTTACTCTAAAAGTACTTTGGACATCAACTCTATAATGGATATAGCAGAACAGTTTTATAGTATATAAAAACAACTATCTGTGCACTTCGCATCCTATGAGATCACAACCAAAAAGTACGTCACGGCGTACGTCTTACAATTCATGTCTATATGTTGTCGTTATATTGATAGGCGTTATCAAGTGATAAGCTGTATACGTGAAAATTTTTCTTGTCAAATGCTGGTTAGATAATATATTATTTCAATTTCGTATCAAATCACTCAACATTTTTATATTTGAGCGAAGGTCATAATTCACATTGTGACCTTGAAATCGCCCCTCTATTTTCTCCCGATCCCGATCATCACTACGTTATGTAAGGAAATATAATTTACATAATTATTGCGAGCAGAGTGTAAAGGGGTGACGATATACGGTGTATGGTGGTGTATAAAGTGTATATATTTATATTCCTGTTACAAGAGGAAGAGTTAGGACACACTTCTGACACCTAAAGAAACCCCCCGTTCCGCATCTGATTATTTCTAGCATACTCTTGAAAATGAAAAAGAGTATCCTGCATTAGATGCATTTTAAACTTCCTTTTATCGGAGCACTTGCTCTCTCTGTAGATCTGGGTTTTTACTATATCAACTATCTTTTCTTTTTTTAATATAGGAAGTCTCATAATTTTTCATGAAAAAGTGAAGATAATGAACAGTCTTATAATGATTACACAATTGAGAGTACGGTAAACACGGATCCTTGTTAAAGTAAATATGAGTGGTGGCAACTGCGGTGCCAGTAGTGGTGTTCATGAGAATGTGAGGGGGTGGTATGTGGTACATAATTGGTGGTATATGGTGTGAATGAAAATTTGGGTGGTAGTGTGTGGTGTTAACGAAAATGTGAGCGGTGTTATGGTGGTGAAACATGCAAACTAATAAAACTAAATCAATCTCTTCAATTAATATTATGGAAAGAAATGCAAAATTAAGGACCTATATAGGTAATAGTGTGAGTAATGTTAAAGAAACCCAAAGTCATGGGAACTGGTGTGCCGATAGTGGGGAGTAGGTTTTATTTAGCGTATAAGTGGTAGTGTGTGGTGTACAAGTGGTGGTATGTGGTGTTAATAAAATGTGGGTGGTAGTATGGTGGTGACACGCAATCTAATATCGGTAGATCTATCTCTTTCGTTGATACTGATATGTAAAACTATCAATGCTCAGACCTGTATAGGTAGTGGTTTGAGTAATGTTAAAGAAGATGTAAGTGATGGCATCTGATGTGCCAGTAGTGGTGTACAGGTGGTGGTATGTGGTGTATAGGTGGTGGTAAGTGGTGTGTGAGTGGTGGTATGTGGTGTTAATGGAAATGTGAGTGGTAGTATGGTGGTGTTAATGGAAATGTGCGTGGTAGTATGATGGTGATACATGCAAACTAATAACGGTAGATCTATCTCTTTCGTTGATATTGATATATAAAACTATCAATTCTCAGACCTGTATAGGTAGTGGTGTGATTGATGTAGGAAAACAAAACGGTGTTAAAACACAAGTGTTAGTATCTGATGTGGCATTAGCTGCGTGTAAACGGTGTTTATGGAAATGTGAATGGTGGTACGTGGTGTATAAGTGATGGTATGTGGTGTTCATAAAAATAAGGGTTGTGGTATGTGGTGTTAACGAAAGTGTAGGTAGGGTGTGTGCGATGTTAACGAAAGTGTGGATGGTAGTAGTTGGCTGGTTATTTCACGTCTCCCGGGAATTTTTCACCCTTATATACACCACTTGTAGATGAAGTCCTATGGTTAGTGGTTATTACCTCTAGCAGTGAGGGCTCTTTAGCGTGCAAACGCCTATCGCCATAGGGCCTTCCGAAAGACCCGTAAATGCAGTGCATTTGGAGGACCAATCACTACCAATGTTTACGTCTTAGGTTGGCGATGGCATGAGGAGGAGGATTCGAACTCATGAGCTTCCGGTTAGGAAGCGAACGTTCTACCATTGAGCAATGCGACCGGTAATTGCGTGGTGGTGGTGGTGGAAGTATATAAAGAACCTAAAAGCCAGGAATTATTCATTCACTTTTATGCATTCGAGCAGTTAACATGATTGAGTGCTCAGAGTGTCATGCTTTATTTTCCCGCAAAGATGCCATGATGCGTCATAAAAGACTAAAACACGGGGACAGCGATCAGAAAGAGGATATTGACATGAGTGATGTCTCTCCAACACAGAGTGATACTGACAGTGACGCAGAGGAAGACAATATCGTCTTTCGCCAAATGGCACATAAAGCGCGAAAACATATTGCCGGAGAGTGGCAGAAGAGATACGAGAAATACTTGAACCAAAATATGTCAGAAAAGAAAGCTAGTAAGGAAGCAGACGAAAAGACCAAAGGAGAAACTTACCAACAGTTTAGAAAACTGTATGAGCGGTTCCTTTACGATCAGTATCAGTTGCAAGAAGACACAACGCACGAACAGATGACGGACGCCATCGATGAGTTTGTGTCCGACAATCATGGATTAAAGAAATCCATTAAGATAGCTCTTCGCAAACACAAATATTTACTTGAATCTTACCTAGATAAGTACGACAATGATGAAGACGAGGAGGAGGAAGACTAACCGATGCGACAGAATCACACTTCTGTATAACGAGAAACACGGTCTTTAAAAACTTAATTCATTCAAATATTGACCTGCATCTACTTGAAGGGAAAAGCTACATCAAATGACATTTTTCATCTGAAATATGCAATAAATAAAGTTGTAAACCTACAAAAATGTGTGATTTTTATAACACGGGTATTACGAAGCGAACTCACATAAGATACTTTACAAGATGGGCACCAGTATGTAGAGACGGGAGTTGGTCATTTTCATCATTTGAGTCATCATGGCTCAATGTGAAGGGTTTTATTTTACGCTCCCCAGTGATGGGTCTAAGGAATCCTTTCCGAGCAATACGGGAGCTCAGTTTAAAATCTTATTACCCCAATCCCTGGATTTGACGGACGGGGATTGGGAAGTCGGTTTAACCGAAATGATGTTTCCCAATGCCTTGAAAAACATTACAGTGGAAGAGGCTTATTTCGATATCCTCGTCCCAGAAGATTTCCTTCCCCACGTCAAAAATCCGGATATTTTCAAATGAGGACAATTTCGACTGGAAAAAGTCAAGCTGCTTCCTTTGAGACAGTGTCCCGTACTGGTCGAATGGCCCAATACCCCCTGGACTCAGCTCATCGATAGCAAGATGGCTATCGTCCGAATTCACTTCAGACCCGGAGCTTACGTTCACACCATTCACATTTCCATAAACACCGTTTACACGCAGCTAATGCCACATCAGATACTAACACTTGTGTTTTAACACCGTTTTGTTTTCCTACATCAATCACACCACTACCTATACAGGTCTGAGAATTGATAGTTTTATATATCAATATCAACGAAAGAGATAGATCTACCGTTATTAGTTTGCATGTATCACCATCATACTACCACGCACATTTCCATTAACACCACCATACTACCACTCACATTTCCATTAACACCACATACCACCACTCACACACCACTTACCACCACCTATACACCACATACCACCACCTGTACACCACTACTGGCACATCAGATGCCATCACTTACATCTTCTTTAACATTACTCAAACCACTACCTATACAGGTCTGAGCATTGATAGTTTTACATATCAGTATCAACGAAAGAGATAGATCTACCGATATTAGATTGCGTGTCACCACCATACTACCACCCACATTTTATTAACACCACATACCACCACTTGTACACCACACACTACCACTTATACGCTAAATAAAACCTACTCCCCACTATCGGCACACCAGTTCCCATGACTTTGGGTTTCTTTAACATTACTCACACTATTACCTATATAGGTCCTTAATTTTGCATTTCTTTCCATAATATTAATTGAAGAGATTGATTTAGTTTTATTAGTTTGCATGTTTCACCACCATAACACCGCTCACATTTTCGTTAACACCACACACTACCACCCAAATTTTCATTCACACCATATACCACCAATTATGTACCACATACCACCCCCTCACATTCTCATGAACACCACTACTGGCACCGCAGTTGCCACCACTCATATTTACTTTAACAAGGATCCGTGTTTACCGTACTCTCAATTGTGTAATCATTATAAGACTGTTCATTATCTTCACTTTTTCATGAAAAATTATGAGACTTCCTATATTAAAAAAAGAAAAGATAGTTGATATAGTAAAAACCCAGATCTACAGAGAGAGCAAGTGCTCCGATAAAAGGAAGTTTAAAATGCATCTAATGCAGGATACTCTTTTTCATTTTCAAGAGTATGCTAGAAATAATCAGATGCGGAACGGGGGGTTTCTTTAGGTGTCAGAAGTGTGTCCTAACTCTTCCTCTTGTAACAGGAATATAAATATATACACTTTATACACCACCATACACCGTATATCGTCACCCCTTTACACTCTGCTCGCAATAATTATGTAAATTATATTTCCTTACATAACGTAGTGATGATCGGGAGAAAATAAAGGGGCGATTTCAAGGTCACAATGTGAATTATGGCCTTCGCGCAAATATAAAAATGTTGAGTGATTTGATACGAAATTGAAATAATATATTATCTAACCAGCATTTGACAAGAAAAATTTTCACGTATACAGCTTATCACTTGATAACGATTATCAATATAAAGACAACATATAGACATGAATTGTAAGATGTACGTCGTGACGTACTTTTTCGATGCGAAATGCACAGATAGTTGTTTTTATATACTATAAAACTGTTCTACTATATCCATAATAGAGTTGATGTCCAAATTACTTTTAGAGTAAAAATGAATTATTTTTAAATATATAGCGTAAAATTATATGGGATCCGGGTTAGAATAAGTCCTCACTTTCCCTATTCTCTTTAGAGAAGTCGAGAGGCATAGCCTTCATCGACTTCTCTTCGCAAGCATTCATGTTTTGATTCTGGAAAACGTGTAAATGCCGGAGTCGGTGACGGTTTATGCTTCGACCGACGTTTCGACTCACATGTGCCTGGATTTACGCAATAGACAACTTGTTTTCAAACATTTAGCAGTAATGCACAAAACCGTCACAAGGAAATCAACACTTACATGCTTTTAATCCATTTTCAACATGTCCCCTGTCCCAGGTTTACGTTAACTGGTCTTGGGAGTTGTCACAGTAGGGGACCAAGTAAGTGTTGATTTTCTTGTGATGGTTTTGTGCATTACTTACTTTTCCAAAACCGAATAGGTATCATGGAGGGATTGGAATCTGCCCAAGGAACCAATTTACGAAACCTGGTCCACTGAAACCGAGAAATAGCATCTGCAATTTTATTTTTTATACCTTGAATATGCTGCGCTCTTTAATATTTGTATATTAAACCTTTGAGTTTGCAGAACTAAAGTCCGGACCAGAGTCATAATTCTCTTGTTTGTGGAAGATTTGCGATTAATAATGTAAACTAAAGATAAATTGTCAATATGAAGAATGAGTTTTTTATTCCTGAAATTTTCAGCCCATGTCATAACCCCTAGTACTATAGGAATGAGTTCTAACAAGGTAATATCCCTGTACATTTCCGCTGGCCAGCAATGAGGCCACTACAGACAACATCAATGCCTACCAAACACAACACCGCAACCATGAGAACCTGGACTATCGGAGTAGAAATTTAGTGCCTCATCTTCCTGCCGTACAAGATTAGGAAATGGTGTCCTTCCATTAAACTCACTAAGGAATTGCACCCACATAAGCAGATCTAACTTAATTTCCTTTGTTATCATTACAAAATGATAAGGTTTTTTAACTCCTGCGAATGAACCATAAATCCTTGTACAAAAAGCCCTGCCTGCTGGCAATGCTTTAACTACAAATGCAAGTGATCCTGCCAATGATTGCATTTCTTTCAAAGTAACCTTTTTCGACTCGAGTATTACATGTATTTTTGCCAATAACTCCCTAACTTTATCACCAGGAACAAAAATAGTCATTGAAATAGTATCAATGCCCAAACCTAAGAAACCCAAACAAGTAGATGGTCCTTCCGTTTTTTCTACAGCTAAAGGAATACCCAATTCTAAGCATAACACCTCAAACTGCCCCATTAAGTCCTTGCACTCAAATGAATTGGCACTACCAATGAACATGAAGTCATCTAAATAGTGAACAATACTTTCCGATTTGGATCTACGAGACAATTCCCATTGCAGAAATGTAGAAAATTTCTCAAATAAAGAGCACGACAATGAACAACCCATAGGTAAACACTTGTTAATATAATATGAACCCGAATGTTTCAAGCCTAATAAACAAAAATCCTGTGGACAAACTGATAAAAGTCGAAATGCACTGGAAATATCCATGTTTGCTAATAAAGCACCCTCACCCTTACTTGCAATTAGAGAAATTGCATCATCAAAGGTTGAATATTTTACCGAACATAGATAGGGGTCTATAAAGTCATTAACACTGTTGTCAGGAGGATATGACAGATTGGTGATCATTCGCCAACCACCTTGCTTCTTTGGGACTAAGCCAATGGGGTTACAACGCAAATTAGATATGGGAGGATACGAAAATGGACCCAATATTCCCCTTAACTGAACTTCTTTATCAATTTTTTCTTGTACCTGCAAACTATATTGAAATGCTGATATCATGTTCTTAAACTCCACCGTCCTTCTGGGACCATTAAAATTCAAAGAAAATCCCGACTTGAAACCCACAGATAAACAATTAGCATCTTTGATATTTGGATATGTTGATAACAATTTATCCAAATATTGTGAATTGATAGGTGAATGACCCAAATCCCACAAATCTTGACAATTATGTGGCAGAATTGAATTGTGACCGGCCTTTTGAATACTGGGAATGCTGGTTCCTGGAATGAAGATGCGAACGATTGTTAGAATTAGATTGAGATGGTTGATCTGACACAGCAGTTGCATTAGCCTTGTAACATTTAACTAATGGGTGGAAATTATTGCTTTTAAGACAACTATGCAAATAATTACAAATTGGCTTGTTGCAGATACCTTGATAATTATAACTGTAGCATTTATTGCAGGACTGTAATAACTGCTGATGTGATACATTATTAGTATATATGCAGTTGATGGTTGCATGTAAATCATCCACAACTCTGCATCCACGGATGCCCAGCTCAATGAGGTGTTACAAGATTGTTTGAGCCAAAATTGAATATCGTAATCCAACCAGTTGCCTTTGATTTTTTCAGCTCCCCTCTTTTTATTAATGCCAAATATCCAAACAAAGGGATTGCGTATGTTGGATGTCTGACCAAATAAACTGATGCAAAAATTGCAAAGGCATCTAGCCATTGGGACAGATTTGAAATTTTCTGCTCCTTCTGCTTAGGTTTAACCTGAAATACTCCATCCTCAAACACAACCTGATTTTGTTCAGTTGAAGTTGGGTCATGAAAAAGGAGGGCACCGAAATTACAAAACTGATTATTGCAAATTTTGTCTTTAATATTTTGAGGCAAATGTACTGCTAATGGTGAAACTGCAGTAATAAATGGATTAGGTAAATCATTCAGAGGGTCAAAATGAACCGTACCTGGATTATTTAGAGTTGGACCATTTTCCACAACCACAGGTTGCTCGTGAATTACATGTAAAGGTATTGCAGTAGCTGCCCTCTGCATTTGAGTTACAATAGGTTGCTCAGGTTCTAAAGATCCAGACGTCGATTGCTCCAAGATGGCGGATTCTGGCTCACGAGGTTGAGTGGTTGCGGTTACTCGCTGTTTTTTCGGCCTAGGTGCAGAATTTGCTATCCTCCTCCCGGCATAGGGACTCTTCGACTTCGATGCTCTGGATGCGCGAAGCATATTTAAATTTCACTGATACCAAATTAAACGATGGCAATCGATTGAATATTGATAAAATTTGTAGCGTCTGCTCTGTTCGAATGACGAAATGAAAAGGAGTAATCTATGACATGCGCGCAGAAATGAAAATAGGAATTTCGTACGACGAACCCGATGCATTTTGAATTTTTAAATCAAGATAAAGCTGCACGAAATAACCCGGTTTATCCATATTAGATAAACCCCATTATAATAAATTAGATAGAGACCACACAGTTTTCATTTCTCATGTGAAACATGTAATAAGTATGTTGTTAAACTTTTTTCTCGCCACTCGATTGGGTCCCTAGCTTCGCTAATTGGCACCAAATCTCTTGGTACTCGAGAAAAGTTTACCAACATATACATATCTAATTCAAGCCCCGAATTCAAAAATATTGCCAAAACGGCGTAAAATCATAATTAATCAATCTAATTCAAGCCTCAATCCAGGCACACTCCAATCTGAGCATTCATTGCGATTACCCAATTGTGTCTATATATCACGAGCCTGAGGTACACATGAATATTTATGAGATACGTCTAACAATTAAAAGAAATCCGATGCATTATTTTATTCCCGGAATGTATTTCCTTCTTGTGCACGGTTACCAAAATGAAAGGACACTATGTACTTTTTAATTCATACCTATTATAATGTTAATTATAAGTAGAGAGAGAGAGAGAGAGAGAGAGAGAGAGAGAGAGAGAGAGAGAGAGAGAGAAATCACAAACGTGAAATTTGTCAGGTATTCATTGATTTAAAGAACCATTTCTATAAATATTTACACTGTAGATTACTTTAATAGTAGAAAACCAGTACCCTAGGCTATTGATACGCTCCATTGTGTTCTACAACAATAGTGGGCAGTACCCTAGGCTATTGATACGCTCCATTGAGTTTTACAGGACCAGTAGGTAACCAGTACCCTAGGCTATTGATACGCTCCACCGAGTTCTACAAGATCAGTAGGAAACCAGTACCCTAGGCTATTGATACGCTCCACTGAGTTCTACAGGACCAGTAGGAAAACAGTACCCTAGGCTATTGATACGTTCCACTGTGTACTACAGGACCAGTAGGTAACCAGTACCCTAGGCTATTGATACGCTCCATTGAGTTCTACAGGACCAGTACCCTAGGCTATTGATACGCTCCACTGAGTTCTACAGGACCAGTTGGAAACCAGTACCCTAGGCTATTGATACGCTCCATTGAGTTCTACAGTACCAGTCGGAAACCAGTACCCTAGGCTATTGATACGCTCCACTGAGTTCAACAGGACCAGTAGGAAACCAGTACCGTAGGCTATTGATACGCTCCTCCGAGTACTACAGGACCAGTAGGAAACCAGTACCGTAGGCTATTGATACACTCCACTGAGTTCTACAGGACCAGTAGGAAACCAGTACCCTAGGCTATTGATACGCTCCACTGAGTTCTACAGGACCAGTTGGAAACCAGTACCTTAGGCTATTGATACGCTCCACCGAGTTCTACAGTACCAGTCGGAAACCAGTACCCTAGGCTATTGATACGCTCCACTGAGTTCAACAGGACCAGTAGGAAACCAGTACCCTAGGCTATTGATACGCTCCTCCGAGTACTACAGGACCAGTAGGAAACCAGTACCGTAGGCTATTGATACACTCCACTGAGTTCTACAGGACCAGTAGGAAACCAGTACCCTAGGCTATTGATACGCTCCACCGAGTTCTACAGTACCAGTCGGAAACCAGTACCTTAGGCTATTGATACGCTCCACTGAGTTCAACAGGACCAGTAGGAAACCAGTACCCTAGGTTATTGATATGCTCCATTGAGTTCTACAGGACCAGTAGGAAACCAGTACCCTAGGCTATTGATACGCTCCACCGAGTACTACAGAACCAGTCAGAAACCAGTACCCTAGGCTATTGATACGCTCCACCGAGTTCTACAGGACCAGAATATAACCCAGTCAGGCAGGTTTATAAAACAATCAGTTTTCAACCTAACCCAGTCAGTTTAGAACATAACCAGAGAAACCAATATTCCAAAATTGTTTGCTGTCAATGGATCTATTTATGGTAAGTTATTAGCAAGGTTAAAGTTTTCAAAAAGTAGGTCAAACTCCAAGGTCAAGGTTATAGGGTAAAAAATGTTGGTACCTACTGAAAGGTCTTGTCACAAGGAATACTCATGTGAAATATCAAAGCTCTATTACTTACTGTTCAAAAGTTATTAGCAAGGTTAAAGTTTCAGACAGAATTACAGAATGACAGACCGGACAAAAACAATATGCCCCCCGATCTTCGATCTCGGGGGCATAAATATCCATAACTTCCTTTAATGTTAAATTATTTCAATAAAAATCACAGGTGCACAACTTAGTTATACACATACTATATATACAAAGTTTGAATCAAATCTGTTGACTGTTTTTAAGATATTCTCTGGAAAATAACATCCCCTCAAAATCGAAAAAACTATCCATAACTTCCTTGAATTTCAATTAGCGCCACGTCTAAATTCAGCTACAGACATTTCTGTTTTAGTGCATCTTTCATTTGCCTCTTCATAAGGGAGTCCAGTGCTTATGCAAACTAAGTGTATCATGGCCTCTTTCAGAACAACAAATTTTAAGTACTGATGTCCCATTCTGTAAATAATTCAGAAACAAGAAATGTTTTAAAATCATTAACCTATGCCCACTGTGTGGAAATATTGAAAAATACAAACAAACGGAACATGACCTCTAATGCATAATATATCAGAAGGAATACTTGCAAACTTACAAAAGATAAGCAATAAAGATTTGCTCGAGTTGTTCATTTTTGCAGTCAACAAATTTGGAGTAACGGGAGAAAATAGATCTGAAATGAAAAAGTACTTTTCTTTAAATGAAGGTAGCAAAATCAATTCAGTGTTGGTGATAATGATATAAAACAATAGGTCCATGGCCCACAATGCTCACTTGAATAACCCCAGTCCTACTGTTCTTCACAATATCATGTTTCAAAGATTTTTCTTTTGTCTATTCTCATGAAAAAATCTGGGCTTCATATTTTGATTCCATTCTTGTCGCAAAGTATCATGACTTAACTAAACATGAATCCATACAACATGGGGATGCTCCATTATCAATAGGACTAACAGGGCCCTGCTGTTGTTATGATGATTATATTCTTAAATAATCCATTCTATTTTTTCCTTTTCTTGAGTATCTCACCCCTCACTTTATCATACTTGATCTCAATTCATCTAATAATACCATATGCCAAGTTTTGTTGAAATTGAGCAAGTGGTCCTTGAGATAAGAAGTCAAAGAGGTAAATAACTAACACACACACATATGGGCAAATTTCAATCAGAGCCTTTGCCTAAGGTGAACTAAAATCTGCAAAAATTTAACCTACTGTAATGCATATTAGATATCTTAATCATACAAATTAACTGTTACACATGATAACTACATACAAGTTATTCAAGACTGATGTATCTGAAAGTTTCTGAGAAATAATCATTTTAAATGTTTTATCATATTAAGTATATCCCCTTTCCCCCCTAAAATAGAAATCAACATACCCTGGTAAAAATTTGCTGGTGCACATCATTTCATAAAGAAAATTCCTACACAATTGAAAGAAATAAAATTAATTACACATTTAATATGTTAATGTCACAACCTTTTCTTGCTAAAAGATGAATGGGACATACATTTCCAAATATGTTCATTTGACAGAAGACTTTGGCGGACTTTTGAAATGTGAATTAAGTTATTAAGGTTTGTGTATTTTGAATTCAAGGCCAATAACTCTATCAAAAATAGTTCAACAAAGCCCAAACTCTCAAACTTGATCTGAAACCCAGTTGTCGGAATTGCGAGATGAAATCTGAAAATTTTCAATGCATGGATGGATGCACAGACTGATCACTATAGGGCTCCCATCTATAGGCTGGCCCTAATAATGTCATGCTTCTGAAGTAAAAACATGCTGGCTAAAGTTGAAAAGAAACCATCTTTAAGAACACTGATGCACTTCTTACCTCGGGTTGAATATAATTGGCTCCAAAACAATATTTTACAAAATTGTCCCTGTAAACCTTTTCAGCGTTGTTCATGAATTGATGATGCCGCTTATGTTCAACCTTATCACTGAAAATGAGGACAAACGATTTACAAATTAATCTGCTATGATTTGCATCATCGATTCGGACAAGAAGGAGTTTTAGTGATCTTTATCATAATTCAATAGACAGATTTTGTATTTTGTACAGAAATTCAAATTTTACAACAAGCATGCACGGAGGTCAATATTCATGGTATAGAAGAGGTGCATGTAGTACACGAGGGAAGAAGGCGCAAGGAGGGGAGGGGGGGGGGGGCGAAAAGATACATATGTATTCACATACATACACAATATGCATACAAGAATGTGTATTTAAAATTAACAACAGCTAATTATGAATTTTTCAACATTTCTTCTATAAACAGGTATAGATTGGTGATAATTTCATGTTTAATGGTAGCTAATTCCATACAAGTACACCTGAGTAGTGAAGAGCGTTTTCGAATAAGATGTTTGATGTTCTGGTAAACAAAAATTATCATTTAATTCGGAATGCAGGTAATAGGAATCACGAGTTTGAACGACAAGATCTCGTAGATATTCGGGGTTCATACCATAAAAAGTTGTGTACAATAAAATACAGGAGTGATATTACGAATTTCTGAGAAAATATCCTTTTTATTTTCTTTCATCAGTATATGAACTATAAGGTTGAATTCAATATAATTACAAGAAACGAAAGGTTTTAAAATACAAAAATGCTGATATTTACTACATTCCAACAAACACTTTTACCGTAAGTAATTATCCTTGTAAGTGAGTTGGCCTCGATATCTTGCACGACATGTGCACTCAAGATTATTAGAATTAAAATGATAGGGAAATTTTTCAAAAGATAATAAATCCCGCTTTAACAATCAAAACTGGTTCTAGCAGAAGCATACATATGAAAGGCACAAGTGCATGTGGACATATGATTAAGTATTGAAAACATAAACACCTCAACATCTTATTGTCTTTATTGTCATTGAACAGCTTTATGAAATGTAAACCATCATACCTGAAGAAATCATTATACGTCAAACCATGCTCAGTTTTAATAATTCCATGCAGATATCACAAATGTTAAGTGGTTGGGAATCGAACATAGTCTACATGTGTATATACAATATAAATGTATTTGCTTCTGCAAAATGAAGACGTTCCAACATGTTGATCTTCGAGAACAGGGCTCCTTCTAACGTGTGGCAGAACTTTAGATTCATGTGCGCGGTAAAATTCTCAAACACTTAAAGATTTTCGAGCTGGCTCTTCCGGCTTACTGATAGTTCCTTGCTCTACGTGCTCTTTTGGGTTTGTCAAAACCATGATTTTAGTAGGAGACATAAAATAGAACACACTTCATCCACTTGCAACTTTTAAGCTTAATGAAGTCCGCTCCTGACTGGATCTGTAAGAAAAAAATGCATGTATTTAAGAAAGAGTCCAATCCTAAACCAAAATCGAGGTCCAATCCGGCACGTTTATCGTGGAAACGACCGTAGTCCAACCCTGCACATTAGCAAATGTTCAAGTCAAGATATTTATTTAACCAAGGCGATTTAAGGGACAAGTCGCATACACTGGTTCAAATTTTCATCAAAAGATATGTGCAGAGTCTATTTTACCGAAATTATCTTTCTCAAAATGCATGAAAACATGATTAGAAACATCTTCGCCCGCTTCGAATTCTATTGAGGCAACATCGTCAACTTCGATCAATGAATTTAGAGTTGTTTGTGTACATGAGTAAGAATTCCAACAACCAATCAACTTAATAATGCCTCCCTGGCCAGGCAGTGTTTTAAATTCATAAATTCGTCGTCTAATAAGTCGGTGAAATAAAGATTTTTAAGAGCCTACCTTTCTTTGGATCTGCCGTCTGTCATCTTGTTTTGTCCAATCCTGCACACGATCATGACAGTGGTACTGTCATGTACTGATCCTGCATCACAAAATTCATACCTTTAATGGATGTTTTCTTAAATCATAATGGCCTTCCTTTTGAGTCTTCAATAAAAACAAACAAAATTAATGAACATACTGTATGTAGGTGTAAGTGTACTAATACATGAATCTCTAAACAAGAGGCCCATGGGTCACATCACTTACCTTGGTCCATATTTAAAGATTTTCCCTATATACTCGCATGAAAAAATTTATCCCCTATTGTGGCCCCAACGTACCCCTAAGGGCCATGATTTGAACAAACTTGAATCTGCACTATGTCAGGACACTTTCATGTAAACTTGTACTTTCCTACCCAGTGGTTATTAAGAAAAAGATTTTTAACGATTTTCCCTATATATTTGTATGTATTTTTAAAATAAAAGTCTTCTTGAATTTTGATCAATATGACGGGAACTTTTAGGTAGCAAGTATTTCACAATAGTTAGGTGGTTAAAGTTCTTGATATAAAAAACAGACGGACAAAGAACAATACACCATCTGGTGGTGGTGGTGGTGGTGGTGGGGGGGTAATAAACAAAATCTAACAAGAGTACCGCAAACGGTACATAATATGCCCGTGAATTGCTTACATAGGGTGTTTTTCTTGTGCTATAAGTTGTATAACTTTGCTTCAGGTAGTATCAGCCATCATGAGGCTGTGACAGACTTTCATATGAAAAAAGGGTCTTAGCTTAAAAATCGAGATTTCCTCAAATGGACCAAGTTCAACAACCTGTAATTTTTTCAAAAATTGAAGAAAATCAAAATCCTTCCCCAGATGCACATCTTCAGTACCCATACAAACACTCCACAAAATAAGATGGTCCTCACTTGAAAACTGTGGGAGCAGTTGGGCAGACAAATTATGTACCTTCCATAGAATATTAATTTCCAAATAGACAAAGTTCAACAACCTGTAATTTTCTCAAAAATTGTAGAAAATCAAAATCCATCCCATGTGCACATCTTCAGTACCTATACAAACACTTCACAAAATAAGAAGGTCCTCACTTGAAAACTGTGGGAGGAGTTGGGCAGACAAATTATGTACCTTCCATAGAATATTAATTTCCAAATAGACAAAGTTCAACAACCTGTAATTTTCTCAAAAATTGTAGAAAATCAAAATCCATCCCATGTGCACATCTTCAGTACCTATACAAACACTTCACAAAATAAGAAGGTCCTCACTTGAAAACTGTGGGAGGAGTTGGGCAGACAAATTATGTACCCTCCATAGAATATTAAATTCCAAATAGACGAAGTTCAACAACCTGTAATTTTCTCAACAAGGTCCGGGCAGACAGACGGACGACGCCATACCATAATACGTCCCGTCTTCATCCTGGAGCTTACGGTTATGTTTGTATCCTGCCCATAAGGTTTTCCTAATAAGTGATACTACGACCTTGACCTTTGACCTTGAAAAACAATAGGCATCTTCCTCTCATCATGGTGATCACATGTACCAAGTTGTAAAGTCCTAAGGCTTATGGTTCAGTCTGTATCCTGCCCACAAGGTCCGGACAGACAGACGGACGACGCCATACCATAATACGTCCCGTCTTCGACGGGCGTATAAAAAAGATATACACATATCAATAGCCTAGGGTATGATTGTCATATTGAACAGGAGTATCCGATAGACCGTATCAATAGCCTAGGGTATGATTGTCATATTGACAAGGAGTACCCAATAGACCATATCAATAGCCTAGGGTATGACTGTCATATTGAAAAGGAGTACCCGATAGACCGTATCAATAGCCTAGGGTATGATTGTCATATTGAACAGGAGTATCCGATAGACCGTATCAATAGCCTAGGGTATGGTTGTCATATTGACAAGGAGTACCTGATAGACCGTATCAATAGCCTAGGGTATGATTGTCATATTGACAAGGAGTACCCAATAGACCATATCAATAGCCTAGGGTATGACTGTCATATTGAAAAGGAGTACCCGATAGACCGTATCAATAGCCTAGGGTATGATTGTCATATTGAACAGGAGTATCCGATAGACCGTATCAATAGTCTAGGGTATGGTTGTCATATTGACAAGGAGTACCTGATAGACCGTATCAATAGCCTAGGGTATGGTTGTCATATTGACAAGGAGTACCTGATAGACCGTATCAATAGCCTAGGGTATGATTGTCATATTGACAAGGAGTACCCAATAGACCACATCAATAGCCTAGGGTATGACTGTCATATTGAAAAGGAGTACCCGATAGACCGTATCAATAGCCTAGGGTATGATTGTCATATTGAACAGGAGTATCCGATAGACCGTATCAATAGTCTAGGGTATGGTTGTCATATTGACAAGGAGTACCTGATAGACCGTATCAATAGCCTAGGGTATGATTATCATATTGAATAGGAGTACCCGATAGACCGTATCAATAGCCTAGGGTATGACTGTCATATTGAAAAGGAGTACCCGATAGACCGTATCAATAGCCTAGGGTATGATTGTCATATTGAACAGGAGTATCCGATAGACCGTATCAATAGTCTAGGGTATGGTTGTCATATTGACAAGGAGTACCTGATAGACCGTATCAATAGCCTAGGGTATGATTGTCATATTGAACAGGAGTACCCGATAGACCGTATCAATAGCCTAGGGTATGATTGTCATATTGAACAGGAGTAGTACCAGATAGACTATCAATTGATCAATACCGTCTAGTAATACAGTCTGTAATAGAAGTACTTACCACTTGGTCGCAAACTGAAGTGTCTTTTGTTACTTATTCTTCGTGTGATATATCGTGATGTTGTATCCCGCTCTAAGTTTTCAATAAACAAATTCACTTCTTGGTACTGAGTAAATGTAACAAGCGGCATGATGGGTGTGGCATGTTTACCTTGGGAACGCGCGCGAACGTCAAGATACCTCGGACAATTAAATAGTCGGATAAATATGTTGAAAGCATTGTTGTGTTTACAGATTTGATTATACAATTAGGATATATACAATCAATAACGATAAATAAATTATTCTAAATACAATGAAATCCCGTACATTTCACATATAAATGAACCACTTGGCCTAGTTTGCACCATTGGTGCATTGTGCACTTGGTTTATATTTACTTTAACCTTTTTACATTTTTTTAAGGACTAAATAAAATACCATGTATCATTTAACATTACATATATATGTCAGAATGAATATGTATAATAATTCCGGGAATAAAATAATGCATCAGATTCCTTTTATATCTTAGACGTATCTCATAAATATTCATATTTACCTCAGGCTCGTGATATATAGACACAACCTATACAATTTAAGTTCCCAGTTAAATGTAGAACTGGAAGAATAAACACCTAACTGCACCTAATAATACAGGTAACGTATGACGTGACGAAAGTACAGAGTTGTCAGGGAGGGCAGCCGCCATTACGGTAATAATCTGAATTTTCTTGTATCACGTTAAATGTAGATAATTGTGTAAAAATAGCCTCTGTTGTATACTAGTATATTGCAATTATAATTGTAGCAAAAAGATTTATACAATTAACCCATTTATCCTCATATACGTTAAAACAGAATCACTTGAAATCAATGATAAGGCCTACATATCGATTTACAACATTACATCTACGTGAAGTTCTCTGTGAAAGTAATGTGACTTGTTGTGTACTAAATGTTGATGTTGCTTTGTTTTCTTTTGTTTAAATACTGATATTGTATATATAAAGATTGTTGTTTCCGTAAGCAGATCTGATGATGGACCCCCATACCAGTGCCCAGGACGTGATGCGATGTGACCTGTGTGAGACCGCCGTGGTACAGATGTACTGTGATACGTGCCTCGTCAATCTGTGTAAGGCCTGCGTGGGAGAACACACGTTTTCTGATGAATCCAAGAAACATGAAATTCTAAGGTTTCAAAAATCCACCCCCCTCTACCCTGGATGTACCTCTCATGACAAAGAACGATGTGAAATGTACTGTAATCCGTGTCATATCCCGGTCTGTCATACCTGTCTGGCATCAAAGCAACATTTAAGTCATGAATTATCAAAAATATTGCAAGTCTTGGAGGAAAAGAAAGAAAAGATTGCCAAAAAGAAAAATGAATTAAATGAAACAATTTATCCAGCCTACCAGGACATTGTATCTGATGTACAAAACAGAATGAGTCAGTTAGAAAAGAAATATGTAGATCTCTTAACAGCCATAACAAAACATGGAGAGGACTGGCACAGAGAAATTGACAAACTTGTCCAGAAACTGAAAGCTGAAGTGGAGGAGATGAAAACCACACAGTTACACACTCTACAGAAACATCTGGATGAAGTGAACAAGAAAATCTCTGACATCAACGATGAAATCAATTCAATTGATGTTGCTTTGGACTCTAATGACATGTCAAAAGTATTCAGTGTTAAGTCTAATGTAGAGGAATACAAAAATCTTCCACAGAAAATTCTGCCATCTTTAACTAAATTCACCCCAGGAAGAATTCAAGGAGAAGAGCTATGTAAACTGTTTGGAACTTTATCATCAATTTCTGCCCCATCGGAAGAACATGGTTACAGTATAAAGACAACACAGAAATCCCCAGAAGGTACATCCTCTCCTGTCATCAAACAGCTGCTTGATGAACCAGAGACTATAACCACCATAAACACTGGGGGTGAATACAATTACAATGCGTATGAATACCTTTACAATGTAGCCTGTCTGAGTGATGAAGAAATCTGGACAAGTAGAGGTAATAGCACAATGAAACTCTTCAGCATCAATCTGGGATCACTACTCACGTCAATCATAACCGATTCAGGGTACACTCCAGGGGAGTTAGCAGTGACGAATGATGGGGATCTGATTTATACTGATTACAATAGAACAGTGAACATTGTGAAGAATGAAGAGATACAGACTGTGATCACACTACAGGGGTGGATACCTCTCACGGTCTGCAGTACCTCCTCTGATGATATCCTGGTTATCATGGATAGTGATGATTACAAACAATCCAAAGTTCTGCGTTACTTTGGATCCACGGAGAAACAAACCATTCAGTATGATAAACAGGGCCAACCTCTCTATTCATCTGATTATAATTACAAATACATAAGTGAGAACCGGAACCTGGACATTTGTGTGGCTGATAATGGAGCTAAAGCAGTAGTGGTGGTCAATCGGATCGGGAACCTGAGATTTAGGTACACTGGAAATATACCTGCTCCAAAGAAGAAATCATTCTGTCCACTAGGAATCACTACAGACAGTCAGAGTCACATCCTTACAGCTGATTATGACAATCACTGTGTCCACATTATAGACCAGGACGGACAGTTCCTCCGTTACATAGACTGTGGAATGAGCGAACCATGGGGACTGTGTATAGATACAAACGACAATCTGTTTGTTGCTCAATTGAAAAAGAAAGAAGTAAAGAAAATCAAATATCAACAATGAAATTAAACATCAATGATGGATTTATACAGCACCATTCCTCTTAAAACTGAATATTTATACATGTACAGATACATGTTGTTTTGGCAATAAACCTATCCAATGTTTCAAACACACTATTTTTATGCCCCCGGGATCGAAGATCGGGGGGCATATTGTTTTTGTCCTGTCTGTCATTCTCTAATTCTGTCATTCTGTCTGAAACTTTAACCTTGCTAATAACTTTTGAACAGTAAGAGATAGAGCTTTGATATTTCACATGAGTATTCCTTGTGACAAAACCTTTCCGTGAGTACCAACATTTTTGACCCTGTGACCTTGACCTTGGAATTTGTCCTACTTTTTGAAAACTTTAACCTTGCTAATAACTTTTGAACAGTAAGAGATAGAGGTTTGATATTTCACATGAGTATTTCTTGTTACAAGATCTTTCTGTTGGTATTGAACCTATTGACCTTGACATTTGACCTACTTTAATTTTTTTTTTTACATTGGTCATAACTTCTAAATGGTAAATATTAGAGTTTTCATATTGTACATGAGCATTTCTTTTGACAAGATCTTTCTACTGGTACCAAGATATTTGCCCTTGTGACCTTGGCCATCTTCGGAATTGGCCATTATCGGGGGCATTTGTGTTTCACAAACACATCTTGTTCATTAAATGAAATAGGTATGGAAATCAAATAAAGTAAAATATGAACACAGAGAATAAATCTCCAGGTGAATTGTATTATTGGGGTGAAAGAATTATAAAAGTATAGGGGTAATTATTCATGAATGACCTTAAACTGGAGATTTACATGTTCTGTTGGTATCCTGTTTCACACATTTCTCTTTTCATGTAAACATCTTCGTATGCATAAGAAATTATCCTACAGAAAGCATCTTGAATGAAGCAATATCAAAACATGAGGAATATATCTGCAGACGTATATGTATGAAAGGTGAAGATGACGAACAGTGATCAATCTCATACCTCCTATAAGCAATACAAAATAGAAATTTGGGCAAACACTGACCCCTGGAAATACCAGAGGTGGGATCAGGTGTCTAGGAGGAGTAAGCATCCCCTGTTGACCTGTCACACCCGCTGTGAGCCCTTTATCTTGATCATGTAAACGGAGTTATCCATAGTCTAAATCATTGTGTCACGAATGGTCTAACAATCGGTATGAAACAAGTCAGACAGCATTTAACCCAGTAATACGTTGTATTGGCAAACTAGATCGTGAAAACGACCACAGAATTTGCAAAATGCTGACTTTAAACGAGGACGTTGAAACCTCTGCACCATCGACTTGTTTGTCAGTAGCCGGCCTTAATCTAAAAACTGATCATACGCAGAACAAGCTATAGGGTATCGAATCAGTTGAGATATATAAACACCATATGCAGGTGATAATGAAATATTGCTCAGGTATACTCGAGTGTCATTCGCGAAGCCATGATAACACATGTTATGCTTCCGGCAAATTTCTCCGATTGCAATATAGATGAGCTCCTAATATAGAACACTGTTGAACACCAAAGGAACCCTTTCGATACTGTAGATCTAATAGCAATTTATTAACTTCGACGAGAGAGATAAGACTTGATCCATGACAGAGCCAACCCCGTGATACCAAAATTGTACTCCATGCGCCTGATCAGAATATTATGGTCTATGACGTCGAATGTGACTGACTGATAGATTAAGCATGGCGAGTGCAATATATGAATTCCCATCCAATGCAGAGATAATATCATGGTGAACCCGTAATAGATCTGTTTCTGTGGAGTGACAATTACGGTAGGCAGATTACACCATGTCGTGAAGTGAGCGTTCAGATGTTTTTCAAGTGAGCTGCCACTGTTTTTCCCAATATTTTAGACAGAAATGGTAAGTTTGATAACGGTCTGTAATTTCTAATTCATCCATGTCAAGTCCTTGGCATTCATTAATGGTCGTACAATAGCTCTTCTTTTTTTTTAATCTAATGGGGTGTTCAATTCCAAGAAGGATTTGTTAATAATTGATTATTTGGATTCATGTTTAGAGATGTACATTACTTGGATTACTTTCATGAAAGATTGGACTCTCACACAGAATCCCAGACATGATACTCTCGACTCATAGTTATCATCTCTTTACTCATCAAACACTTCAAAATGCTTCAGAATTTGGGGTCATTGGTGTGGGAGGAAGCTCGTGTATACATGGAGGAATCCCACATGTCCGAGTGGACGACCACAATACCCTGTATAGTGAAATAGCAAGTCCACAGTCTGTTATCTGCTTATGAGTAAAAACAGAGTTTGACCTTGACTTTAAATCACCTGGTAGATATAAACACCTGAGTACACCTGACTGGTAGATACATTTGTAATACAGATAAGAATTGTAGTGATAGTATAGCTGTAATTGAGTTTTGCCGGGGAGGTCAGCCGCCATTGCTGTCTGAAAAAGGTAAAAATCTAATTTTTCTTGTTTAACACGAACATGATTAATCAATCAGTGAATAGTGTTATTTAAAGTGTACACTGCAACATGAATAACATTTGCTATGAACATAAACACAATTAGGAAATAGAAATACCTGTCCTGAAATATCTATAAGCTAGGAATCAAAGTTATTGGTTTCATGTGGAACATTCTAGACATTAGAAATAAATTTGAGTAATAAATGAAAGGTGAGGATATAACGAACAGTGATCAATTTCATAACTCCTATAAACAATACAAAATAGAAAGTTGGGCAAACACGGACCCCTGGATATACCAGAGGTGGGATCAGACAAACACGGACCCCTGGATATAGCAGAGGTGGGATCAGACAAACACGGACCCCTGGATATACCAGAGGTGGGAACAGGTGCCTGCATAAATAAAATATACTGAGACTACGTCATCTGTATACTCCTTGAGTTGAATCAAATAGATATAATTATGACTTTCTTTAAAGACACCCCCCAATACCGTACAGTTTCTTCACGGTCGGAGCTCATCTATGGTCATTGTTATTTATCTGGCCAAGACATCAGGGTGTTGTGTATACTTTTGATATTTATACATAGGACGTATCTCAGGGCCGTTTGCAGAGTTTCTGTGGTCATAGTGATTGTATAATGGATGTATTCCCAAAGGTAACTGACACACAGTCTACACCCACCCAACTCTTTCTCTCATACTCTCAGTCATTGGCTCAATGAATAATTTCTTTTACAGATATAGAGCTATCATGAATTGATAATATAAATTATTTTGATAAGTTGCAAGTTATAGAAATTAATGTGCAAATCATTGTGTAATTTATAAAACATGTATAATTATGAAGGGTGAAAAATACAATTATATTAAAATTGCATTGTTCAGGGATTTAAAAAAAATGATTTATACGAGAAAATAGCAGTTGTGGACAGGTCAATGCTATCAAAACTCAGGTAGACTGGGCTTCCTCAAGATTTAAAAAATACCAGTAAGTAT
Source organism: Ostrea edulis (assembly GCF_947568905.1). Taxonomy (NCBI): domain Eukaryota; kingdom Metazoa; phylum Mollusca; class Bivalvia; order Ostreida; family Ostreidae; genus Ostrea; species Ostrea edulis. The sequence continues at coordinate 77,581,740 of NC_079165.1, read as the reverse complement.
TGGCTGTTATTGTTTTCAAAACACCTTTATGGGGTAGCTCCAGGCCACAGTTTCAGCAGATGTCACTCCATCTGAGATCTATTGTTAAACGTTTGATTGACAGACGGCCTACCATTGATCATGATACGGATAAAATTTTGGGGTGTTTACTTAAAATTGAATCTTTAAAAATATTCAGAAAATTTCTCAGATTATTATGCATGTTCTCCTTGTTTAAGCAGAGACATATACTATAACATAACATGTTATATATTTCTTTGGTTAATGGAAATAATGCAATCCTTTTACTATTGAATGTACCTTTTGTGTAAAAAAATCAAAATAATAACAATGTTGTTCATTCGTATTCAGATCCACAGCAGATCTGATGATGGACCCCCGTACCAGTGCCCAGGACGTGACGCGATGTGGCCTGTGTGAGACCGCCGTAGTACAGATGTACTGTGATACATGCCTCGTCAATCTGTGTAAGGCCTGCGTGGGAGAACACATCGCAACTGATGAGGATCATAAAGTCGTTAAATTTCAGTCCAAAAAACCCACCTCCCTTCACCCTGAATGTACCTCCCATGACAAAGAACGATGTGAAATGTACTGTAATCCGTGCCATATTCCGGTCTGTATGACATGCATGGCATCCAATCATCATTTAGGTCATGAATTATCAAAAATATTGCAAGTCTTGGCAGAAAAGAAAGAAACCATTGCCAAGGAGAAAAAAGAATTAAATGAAACAATTTATCCAGCCTACCAGGACATTGTATTTGATGTACAAAACAGAATGAGTCAGTTAGAAAAGAAATATGGAGATCTCTCAACAGCTATAACAAAACATGAAGAAGACTGGCACAGAGAAATTGACAAACTTGTCCAGAAACTGAAAGCTGAAGTGGAAGAGATGAAAACCACACAGTTACACACTCTACAGAAACATCTGGATGAAGTGAACAAGAAAATATCTGACATCAACGATGAAATCCATTCAATTGATGTTGCTTTGGACTCTAATGACATGTCGAAAGTATTCCGTGTTATGTCTAATGTGGAGGAATACAAAAATCTTCCACAGAAAATTCTGCCATCTTTACCTGAATTCACTCCAGGAAAAATTCAAGGAGAAGAACTAAGTAAACTGTTTGGAACCTTATCATCAATATCTGTCCGATCAGAGGAACATGGTTACAGTATAAAGACAACACAGAAATCCCCAGAAGCTGCATCCTCTCCTGTCATCAAACAGCTGCTTGATGAACCACAGACTGTCACCACCATACACACTGGGTATGAATACCTTTCCAATGTGGCCTGTCAGAGTGATGAAGAAATCTGGACACGGGGAGATAACAGCACAATGAAACTTTTCAGCATCAAACAGGGATCACTTCTCAAGTCAACCAGAACCAAATCAAGGATCACTCCACAGGACATAACAGTGACAAACAGTGGGGATCTGGTTTATACTGATTACAGAGATAGAACTGTAAACATTGTGAAGAATGAAGAGATACAGATCGTGATCAGACTACAGAACTGGAATCCTCGTGGTGTATGCAGTACCTACTCTGATGATCTCCTGGTTACCATGAATAGTGATGATAAGAAACAATCCAAAGTTGTGCGTTATTCTGGCTCCACAACAACACAAACCATTCAATTTGATGAGCAGGGTCATCCTCTCTATTCATCGGTTTACAATAAATACATTAGTGAGAACAGGAACCTGGATATCTGCGTGGCTGACCGTGAAGCTAAAGCAGTAGTGGTGGTCAATCGAGCCGGGAAACTGAGATTCAGGTACACTGGAAATACTCCTGCTCCACACAACAAACCATTCTATCCACGAGGAATCACCACAGACAGTCAGAGTCACATCCTTACAACTGATTATAACAATCACTGTGTCCACATCCTAGACCAGGACGGACAGTTCCTCCGTTACATAGATTGTGGACTGAGTGAACCATGGGGACTGTGTATAGATACAAACGACAATCTGTTTGTTGCTCAATGTGGAAACAAAAAGGTGATGAAAATCAAATATCAGCAGTAAAATTAAAGACCAGTGGTGGAGTTAGACAGCACCATTCCTCCTAAAATTTAATGTGTGTGCATGTACACATGTATTGCTGGCAAGAAACCTATCCAGTGTTTCAAACGTCTTCTTTTTCAGTATATCAAATACATTTAGAAATGTTTCCGAAAGAGACAAATAAAGTAAATTTACAGGTACATATGTATGATTGAATTTACGAGATTAATCACTGTTTGTTTTCTTCACTTTTTATGTCCAAATGTATTGCTAAAAATAAACGAATGATATATGTGTAGTGGTATGGACTGCGGATATTCTTCTGAGTAACTCAGTGGTTAAAGTATTTGACTGGTAATACAGGGATCCCAGGTACGATTCCTAGTCCACACAAACATTGTCGTCTCTGTTTCACACAGATATGTATATACATTGTATATATGCACAGACTGATATCGACAATCTACACTGTAGAGGGTATTATATATATATATATATTGACGATCAGATGGAGTTCAATCACATAACATTTATTTCTCTACAGGCTGTTTCGTAAGGGGATGGTTTCCCCTCACTCGTCGGGAGAAAAATGACATCTAACGAAAAACATCCGCGTGGCTGAGAATATGTTACACAGAAACATACTGGATAGTTGCTAAGCATGATTACACACAGGATTTAGTAAATAGAAATTTATGGGAATGACGGCAAGTGCTGACAAGTTCTGAACGCTTATTCAATGAAGATTTTTCGGGATGACATATTATAAAGAATTTCTCTAGAATACAAAGGTTGCACTTTTTTGAAATGTTTGAGTATGATGATGTTTTTCCTAAAATTTCCCACTTGATTTTGTAGTCAATATTTTTGTCTTTCAATGTCCATATGAATTTGCTGAGCTCGGTGGTATTCTTTTTCGTGGAATTACGGAATGAATGAGTGTGGTTGGCGTATCTTAATTTGAATTCGGTGTCTGCTAGTCCCACGTAGCTCTCTTCTTGTCCATTATCGGCTCTGACTCTAGCTAAATACACAATTCCGTGGGCGCGACATTCACCGTTGAGCGGGCATTGATCTTTGTTTCGGCAATTACACCTGTTACATGTATCTCCGGTCTGGCGCACTTGTTTGATTGAAGCGTTATGCGAGTCAATTACATTTTGCATGGATGTCATACAACTGTATGATATTTTAATAGTGTTTCTGTTGCCATGGCTTTCACTGTTTTCACTGGCGGTGTAGGTTACTGATGCATTGAAAGTGTTAATCAATGAGTCCATATCTGTGTCATCAGCATCGAGGATGGTCAATGGTGCAAACTTGAGTCTTGTCTGTCCTTTTGTCCTTGCCTCCTTCAGGTGGAGTTTGAAGTTCATCATCTCGAGTTCACGGTCGCTTCCAATGTCTGCTCCTGGAAAACTGCGAGTTTGTGTGGTTTGTGTGGGCTAAATGTATATGCCAAAATGGGGTTGTTACAGCTGGCGGATTCCAGTAGTCCCAGGGCTCTCTCGTTTTTCTTGGTGTTGCAAAACCGCCCATTTGTGCCTTTGTAGTTCGTGCATGCATCTTCTCATATCTTCCCATTCCACTAAAAGGATGTCCTTGTTTGGGGTCTGGTCTATGACTTCTTGCAGCTATTCGTAGAAGTATTCTACCTCATCGTCATCGTAGCCTGTTGTTCGGGCATACACCTGTATGATGGTAATGTTGAAATTACTAGCTCTAAAGTGGGTGTTAATGAGTCTGTTGTTGGTTCGCTGACAGACCATGACGGTGTTCATGGTGTTCTTGTGAACAAAGAAGCCGACGCCGAGCTCATGTATGTCCTCTCTCACTGAAGTACATTTTATGGGCGTCCATGGTAGATGTTTCTCCGATGTTCTTCCATCGTACTTCACAGAGTCCAAGCATGTTCCATCGGTATCTGTTCTTTTCGTGAGTAAGCTCTTCTAGCTCACCTGCTGTTCTTAGCATTCTCACATTCCACGTAAAAATAACACAAGATAGTTATTCCTTTTAAATTTAATGAATGATGTGTAATTTCTATCTTCGATAATTGAAATGTAATTGTAAGATAGAAATACTCTCATCACTAATTCAGTCGGTAGAAAACATTAATCAACACCCGGATTTGAAGCCCGTAATCCACTAGGCCACTGAATCAAGGGCTTTGCACAATGACCCTTTGCAACAGATTTGCAAACCGAGTTGCTGTGAGAAGTATATTGGAGCGTATTTATAATAATTATAGATGTTAACTTTAAGTAGATTTTCAGCGCTAACATTCTCTAGAAGATGACCAGAAACTTAAGAAATGAGATTTTTTTTTATGTGTACCTAGGAGTGTAGACTTTGTCTTTGATTTTCTACATATCAAGTCTTGGTTTGATAAATATATGACAGAAGAAATTTCTGTCTAGATCATATAATAAATCATTATTATATGTGATTTCCAAATCAGCAAGTGTTAGTACAATGACCTTAACACTAGTTCAATCAGCTTAAAACATCAAACAATGCCAACACGTGGATTTGAACCCTGTCATTCGCTAGACCTCAGAATCAAGTGTTCTGTACAGTAGCCATATCACTAATTAGTCAGTGCAAAACATCAAACAGCATCAAATTAATCCACTATAAAATGTTTGGCAGAAGTCTGATGTCTAGCAAAGTCTATACAACCTCATAAGAATTACAGCAGCATATTCATTGTAAGGAGGAATAACACACCAGAGAAATTTGATACGGATGAAAAGTGGAGGATATGTACAACAATAGTTTGAAATTGAAAACTTTTAGATTTACTTTATTTCGTCAAACATTGCAGTTTTAGTAGAAAGTAATCCGAAAACAAATCAATCCCTGCTGTTCTCGACTGAGCTACCCAGCTAGGCAATCAAATTCAAAAGTGATATAAAAATATTGCTCACATTAATATTTTCAGAATGAATTATGTATTTAATTTGGTATGTTCTGTTGACTTTGATAAATATCCCAGGAATAAGATTTCACATATTCTTTTTTGTTTATTTTTGGTATTTTTTCTGTAATCTCAAAGTTTAATCGCAGGATTTTTTAGGGAAGGGATCTGTGTCAGATGACGTCATTTTGACCTTCCATACCCAAAGATAATTTAGTGAGGTATTACTATTCAATACATATTTTAAAGTTCTTCAAATGAAAACTTTCCCATATTTCACAGTCATATTCATAAAAATACACAAGTTATCTTGACAGATGTTTTTGATAATCTTCATGCAGAAAATTCAAATTATGCATATGATGTCCTTAAAACCATGATGTGAAATGTACACCTTCAAAACCATCGTGGTTTGGTATTGTTCTAAACCTAAAACATGTGTAATGATAAGTTACTTCTTAATCAATCTGTTTTCACCCGAGTTTTCTTCTTTTTTCTAAATGAAAGGCGAAGATAACGAACGGTGATCAATTTCATAACTCCAACAAGGAATACAAAATAAAGAGTTGGGCCAACACGGACCCCTGGACAAACCAGAAGTGGAATCAGGTACCTAAGAGGAATAAGCATCCAATGTTGACCGGGCACATACGCCGTGAGCCTTATGACTTGGTCAGGTAAACGAAGAAATCCGTAGTCAAAATCAATGTGCCAAGAACGGCGTAACAATCGGTATTAAGCACGTCAGACAGCATTTGACCACATGGTAGGTTTTATTGGCAAACTAGAGCATTGTAACGACAAAGGAATTTGCAAAATACTGACTTCGATCGAGACTGTTGAAACCCCTGCATCATCAACTTCTTGTCAGTAGCCTGCCTCGATTTAAAATCTGACCATATGCAGAACAAGCTCTTGCGTATCGAATCAGTTTAGAGATATTAACACAATATGCAGCAGGGCCGTAAATTACATGGAGGCGGAGGAGGCAGCTGCCTCCTCCAACTTTTGAGCCAAAAAAAATTAAAATTTAAAGTTCATTAGAATTTATGTTGTTTCCAATAACTAAGAACATGATACCTCCCTTAAAAAGCATTCCAAATCTTTCTTTTAGAATGAGTTAGTCAAGTAACATCTTAGAAGGCCCTAGAATCAAGGATTTTGCACGAAACGTGTTCAGTGTGCACAAAATGTGCTCAGCGTCTGGGGGCCTGGGCGGCCCCCAGACCCCCGCCTAATTTCCTGCCTCCTCCAAATTGAAGGTTAATTTACGGCCCTGATGCAGGTAATAATATCTCGAATCAGTTTAGAGATATAAACACAATATGCAGGTAATAATAGAATATTGCTACATGTACATAAATATGGGAAGTTGACGACGGAGAAGCTGAAATCATCCCATTTGTCATAAAAGACAGTTTGCCGTTATCCCAGTCAAAATGTCGGATGAATATGAATTACCGTACCTATACTGGATTCCTAAACTTCATAAAAATCCTTACAAACACAGATGAATTGCTGGATCGAGTACATGTAAATGTTCTACCAAGCCTCTATCTTTGCTCCTCACGAAAATATTAACAGCTGTTAAGGAGAAACTACAAACGTACTGAGCCACTACATATGCCAGAAGTGGTGTAAATCAAATGTGGATTCTAAAAAAATTCTAATGAACTTTTAGTTAGCTTGAAATCGCAAAACATTTCTCAAATCAACAACATCAAAACGTGTGACTTTTAGTTAGCCATGTTTTGTTTCTAATTTTTCTTACTGGTTCGAAATAGTGAACCAATGTTTCGTCAATACCAACAATGTTTGTAAATTGTCTTTGATTGAATTTCGGAAACATTTTGAGCAATTGCTTAGCGGTTTGTGCTCGTACACGTTTTTAGTCATCTGTCAACATATGCGGTATCCATCTGGCAGAAATCTTTCGTACTTTCAAAATACGCTTCAAAATGAAATGCACCCGCGATAACGATATGCCAATATCACGAATCGTGTATCTGCCATCACTTTCAATTATTTCCCTGACTTTTGAGAATTTGCCTTGCCTGTTACAGTGACAGGTCGGACAGATTTTGCTGCATCTTTGACGGACTCTCACCTGAGTCACCTTGGTCCATATCAGAAGACTTTCCATATATATTTGCATGTAAAACTGTAGTCCCTATTATGGCCCCAACCTACCCCTGGAGGCCATGGTTTTTGCAAACTTGAATCTACACTATGTCAGAAAGCTTTCATGTAAATATCAGCTTTTCTGGCTCAGTGGTTCTTGAGAAGAAGATTAATAAAGATTTTTCCTATATACATGTGTCTTTGTATGTAAAACTTTGATCCCCCCTTGTGGCCCCATCCTACCCCCAGGGGCCATGATTTGAACAAACTTAACTCTGCACTATGTTAGGAAGCTTTCATATAAATATCATCTTTTCTGGCGCAGTGGTTCTTGAGAAAAAGATTTTTAAAGCGCTAAGCGTAGCTACGCTTAATGCTTTATTGTTGCCAGTTGGACTTTGCTTTCGTCATCACGTTTCGGTTTATCGCCACCTATAGGCAAATTTATGCATCGCTGTAGTAAACAAGTCGTGTTTAAAGTAGTCGTAATTTTGCGACTGATCTAGTACGGGGATAACATTCATATCCGCAGGGACATTTCCCCCCGGAAATACAGTTCGTTGAACAGTGGATAAAATATGTATTAAAAAGGTGACATTTTTGTCCTCATTCTGGGGGAAAGTGAAACACAGATGCAGGTCATTCTTCAGTTAAAATTCCTGTTTGAATCTGCGTCTGTAATAATTAAAGTGATTATTAAGTAATTCAAAATCTAAAAAATGAATAAGAATCTGTACATGAAACCGTTTTGGTTAGGGTGTCTTTTTACATGGTGGAATCTATAATTAGAAGCCACGTAATTAAACTATACACGAGTCATGAGGGTATCCCACTTGTGTTTTGACTGCTGTTCCGACTCAGTCAAAATTTTGTCAGACACAGCAAAAATGTGTGCAACACAGTAAAAAACTTAACTGATCCGCGTCGATCGTGAACGAGAAAGAACTTGTGCACGATTATGTTTTCACAGCGAAGGACAGAGATCGGTGTCTCAGAGGGACGATATTGCGTTACTGATTACACCTCCCCCGATCATATATGTAAGTAGGTCATGCAGGAATTTAGAGGATGCAACGGTTCAACTTAGGCTTACCTTACTATTTGTAAACGACCAAGATATTCTTCAGAATCATCGTCAACACAATCGTTATTTAGTTTCAAAAATGAGACTGAAAATATTGATTTTGGAGGAGGGAAAAGACAAAGGGTACAAAATTATAAGTCTGCGTTTACGGAAGACAATGCCTCGGTTTCAAGTCTTTAAAACACCGCCTGGGGTTTTACGAGGGTTGTTTATTGAAATACATATGGTTAGAACAAGTATTAGATAAACATTGCCATTGTGTCAAGCAAGAATGTAAAATGGTTTGTGGTCCACAGCACGTTACACACAATGAAAAATAATCGTGTTTTCAATTTGTTTGTACTTCAAACAAACAATTGACAATGCCAGGCATATGCTACATGTATTTCTGAACGTACAAAGGATGAGGGAGGGGAAGGGGGCATGGATTTACTGTTGTTGTTCCCTGTCCTCACATTTTGTTTTCGCTGAATGATATTTTCAAATAAAAATGCATTTAGTTTTTCGGCGAGATGCCTCTTCATTATTTCTAACAGCGGTTTGAACATTACCGTTTGAAAATTACTTTTGTAACTTTCAAGTGCCTAGCTTGGGATTCTCATTGAGTTTATACATTTGCATGTTGTAAATATCATATATTTATTGCGAGTCACTTCTGTTACGGTTTTTTTCCTCCCATATTAGAACTACTTCACAAGCTCCGAATCTTATGCTTTTTTTTTTTTTTTTTTTGCTAAGGTTATTTGCATTTTCATATAAAATTCAAGCAATAGCAATGTGTATTATGTCTCATTCAGACAAACAGGTGAGTTTCCTTTACAATATGAATATGACCTTTTACACAAGTAGTGTAATACACACATGTTGATGAGTAGTGTTTAATGTACCTGTGTACAAACTTTTTTTTTTAATGTAAATCCATGCATATATGTTAGTCTAATTTATCGTATTCGATTTATTATATCCTATTGCACTAACTTTCATGATAAAAATGAGCTCTTTCCACTCTTGTTGATAACGCTGCATTCAGTTTCGAAGTTTTTATTATTGCACATGTATGGTGAACATCTTTTTAAAATAATTTCCTAAATTTTGATTTCAGTTATACATGTATTTATCTGACTTATTTGGATTCACATTCTCTCCAACATGATTTTGAATTGAAATCAACTTCATTATTGACTACAAAAAATAATTCCACTTTCATGGTTTGATTGCTATATACAGAGAATTATGCACTGGATTATGAAGTACAAGTCATACAGATGCATGTTTATGTATGTATTTTAAATTATTTCTGGTGAGGTGATGAAATGGATGTAAATTGTTTCATAGACCTGCATTATTGATGTGTTTTGACATGAATATATGTGGCACTTGTTAGTTAGTGTATGTGGTTATGTGTATTTTTCTTTTTTGTCCAGTTGTTGTTTGTTCCTTCTTTATTATATATTAACATACATGTATGTATCAAACTATTGATTTGTTTCATTTGAGTTGTATTCTAAAAATATTTCATACACCATTAAACTGGAACAACAGTAAGTTAGTTGCGTAATAACAATTGAACACTTTTTACCGAAAACTACCATTACAAGTTTTCACATTTTCTACCAAAACTTGACAAATTTCCAAAGATATTCTTCTCTACAACATCACATCTGTAAGAAAAAAATTTGCATAGTCATGTAGAGCATTTCATGATCCAGGGTGGGGGCGGATCAGAAACCCCGACTTGGGGAGATGGGTGAGGGCCAAACTGGGTATAACGTGTTTATGTGTTAAATATTTGAATAACATAGCCTTTAATGCTATTGATTGATTGTATATTGTTTAACGTTCCTCTCAATAATTTTTAATTCATATGGAGACGTCACCAAGACCGGCGAAGGGCTGCAAAATTTAGACTTTTGTTTGGCGCATACGGCCATTGAGCAGTGAGGGTTCTTTAGCGTGCCACACGTACTGTGACACGGGACATTCGTTTTTAAGGTCATCTCCGAGGACCCGTGATATTCACATCTGATGCCGAGTTTGGCAATGGAAATGTCACTACCTGTTTTAACGACCTAGGTCTGTCGTGGCCGGGATTCAAACCCCGACCGTCCGCATACAGGGCGAACACTTTACCACTAGACCACCGCAGCGGTGGTAATGCTATTGACACTAAATTCTGATTATAGATATTTAAAAAGAGCAGGTGCCCTTTACCAAAATTGTAAATTTCATGATTCAAGGACAGGGTTTTAGTTCCGGGTGGGTCAAAAATTCTTATAGTGACCATTGTTTTTTAACAACATCATATAAAGTTTATATTTCAACATGTTGAAAAGTTTCAGGACATTGTTTCCAATCCATATTTGTTATTTCCTTACAGAAAATGTATTATTTAGTTGTGCGAAAATAAAGAATAATGCATGAACTTTTTTACTGTTGTTCCTGCTCATTAACATTACATACAGAATCCACGAAGTCAGCTTAGCGCTTTTCAGTACTTTCAGTACTTTGATTAAAGATTGTCCCTATATATTTGTATGCAAAACTTTGATCCCCTATTGTGGCCCTATCCAACCCCCGGAGGCCATCATTTTAACCAACTTGAATCTGCACTATATCAGGAAGCTTTCATGTAAATATCAGCTTTTCTGGCTCAGTGGTTCTTGAGAAGAAGATATTTAAAGATTGTCCCTTTATATTTGTATGTAAAACTTTGATCCCCTATTGTGGCCCCATCTGGCCCCCGGGGGTCAGGATTTTAATAAACTTGAATCTACATTATGTCAGAAAGCTTTCATGTAAATATCAGCTTTTCTGGCTTAGTGGTTCTTGAGAAGAAGATTTTCCCTATATATTTGGATGTAAAACTTTGATCCCCTATTGTGGCCCTATCCGACCCCCGGGACCATGATTTTAACAAACCTGAATCTGCACTATATCAGAAAGCTTTCATATAAACCTCAGCTTTTCTGGCTCAGTCATGGTTCTTGAGAAGAATATTTTTCCTATATACATGTATTTGTATGTAAAACTTTGATCCCCCTTGTGGCCCCATCCTACCACCGGGGGCCATGATTTAAAAAAAATTGAATCTGCACTATATCAGGAAGCTTTCATATAAATCTCAGCTTTTCTGGCTCAGTGGTTCTTGAGAAGGAGAATTTTCCTATACATTTGTATGTAAAACTTTGATCCGCTATTGTGGTCCCATCCAACCCCCGGGGGCCATGATTTTAACAATTTAGAATCTGCACTACCTAATAAAGCTTATCTATAAATTTTATCTTTTCTGGCCCAGTGGTTCTTGAGAAGAAGATTTTTAAAGTTTTTCCCTATATATTTGTATGTAAAACTTTGATCCCCTCTTGGGGCCCCATCCTACCACCGGGGGCTATGATTTGAACAAACTTGAATCTGCAATATGTCAGGAAGCTTTCAGGTAAATTTCAGCTCTTCTGGCCCAGTGGTTCTTGAGAAGATTTTTAAATGACCCCACCCTATTTTTGCATTTTTGTGATTATCTCCCCTTTGAAAGGGACACGGCCCTTCATTTGAACAAACTTGAATCCCCTACACCTAAGGATGCTTTTTGGCGAGTTTGGTTGAAATTGGCCCGGTGGTTCACGAGAAGAAGACGAAAATGTGAAAAGTTTACAGACAGACGGACAGACAGACAGACGGACGTCGGACAAAATGTGATCAGAAAAGTTCACTTGAGCCTTCGGCTCAGGTGAGCTAAAAATGATGATGGGGACTGACAACAATCTAGGATAGTTTGACCAGAAAAGCTCCCCACTGACAGGTCACTTCTATTCTTTTACATTTTTATCATCAATTCAAATTTCCTCCTCATCTCACCTATCCAGAACTCTAATCTCTATATTTCAAATGATCAATCCCTGGTGTAACCATCTACAAATTCTACTACTCAAGACAGGTCACAGTGGCTCAGTGGTAGAGCGTTCGCTTCAAGATTAGGTGGTCATGAGTTTGAGCCCCTGTTCGCGCCATGGCCGCGACAAATGTAAGACAGAAACATGGATAGTGATAGCAAACATTCAACAATTAGAAGTGAGAATCACGGATCTTTCCGATACGACCTTAAAAACGGTGGTTCTGTGTCACGACAGGCGTTAGCACATTAAAGAACCCTCACTGCTACAGCCCTCAGCATTAAGCATAGGTCTATATTTGTGGTACTTAACTTACAGCTGGTGACGTCTCAATATGAGTGAAAAATTCTTGACGGGACATAAACAAAGAAACAAACAAACTTCCCAATAAGTCACTTGACTTTCTAAAGTGACCCTGCCTCATCCCCAACTCTTTTGTATGGTCTGAACATGTTTCTACATATATATTATTGAGCTAAAGGATATCAGTAACTTACCAGATTCCAACACCCGTAATCCGCTAGACCACTGAATAAAGGACTCTGTAAAGTACTCTTATCATTAATCCGCTAGACCACTGAATCAAGGACTCTGTAAAATACTCTTATCATTAATCCGCTAGACCACTGAATCAAAGACTCTGTAAAATACTCTTATCATTAATCCGCTAGACCACTGAATCAAGAACTCTGTAAAGTACTCTTATCATTAATCTGTTAGACCACTGAATCAAGGACTCTGTAAAGTACATTTATCATTAATCCGCTAGACCACTGAATCAAGGACTCTGTAAAATACTCTTATCATTAATCCGCTAGACCACTGAATCAAGGACTCTGTAAAATACTCTTATCATTAATCCGCTAGACCACTGAATCAAGAACTCTGTAAAGTACTCTTATCATTAATCCGTTAGACCACTGAATCAAGGACTCTGTAAAATACTCTAATCATTAATCCGTTAGACCACTGAATCAAGGACTCTGTAAAATACTCTTATCATTAATCCGCTAGACCACTGAATCAAGGACTCTGTAAAATACTCTTATCATTAATCCGCTAGACCACTGAATCAAGGACTCTGTAAAATACTCTTATCATTAATCCGCTAGACCACTGAATCAAGGACTCTGTAAAATACTCCTATCATTAATCCGCTAGACCACTGAATCAAGAACTCTGTAAAGTACTCTTATCATTAATCCGTTAGACCACTGAATCAAGGACTCTGTAAAATACTCTAATCATTAATCCGTTAGACCACTGAATCAAGGACTCTGTAAAATACTCTTATCATTAATCCGCTAGACCACTGAATCAAGGACTCTGTAAAATACTCTTATCATTAATCCGCTAGACCACTGAATCAAGGACTCTGTAAAATACTCCTATCATTAATCCGCTAGACCACTGAATCAAGGACTCTGTAAAATACTCCTATCATTAATCCGCTAGACCACTGAATCAAGGACTCTGTAAAATACTCTTATCATTAATCCGCTAGACCACTGAATCAAGGACTCTGTAAAATACTCTTATCATTAATTAAACAGCCCCCTAACCCACAACTTATCATTAATGTAATCTGTACAACACATCAATCAACACCAAGTACTACACATCAAACAGCCCCCTAACCCACTATTTAGTGTTTGGCAGAAGTCTGATGGCTAACAAATTCTACACCTCATTAGAATTACAGTAGCATATTCATTATAAGGAGGAATAACACACCAGAGAAATTTGATACGGATGGAAGTGGAGGACATGTACAACAATAGTTTGAAGTTGTAAACTTTTAAGGTTACTTCATTTAGTCAATAAATACAGCTTCAGTAGAAAGTAATGACTAATCTGAAAAATAGGGCACCGCTAAACCAGTACATGATACGCCTGCATACATTATTGACCCAGGAATTTGAACAAGTAAGAAAGGATTATCCACAAAAGGATTTCGTCGGAGTTGAAATAACAATGTATTTTGTATTAAATAAATCTAAGTCCAAAGTGGTGCAGCATTTCCCTTGTAATATGCAAAGTAAACTAAGTCCAAGGGCCACAACTCCTTTAATAAACATTGGACAGCATTCCCCTTGCAATATGCACAGCTCCACATTGTGATGTTTCTTTGTACCAAGTTTCATCAAAATCCCCCAAAGGGTTTAGGAGAAGTTGCGAAGACAAAGTATTTTGAATAGAAAAAAATCAAGTCCAAGGGCCACAACTCTTTCAAAAAACATTGGACAGCATTCGTCTTGCAATATGCACAGCTCCACATTGTGATCTTTCTGTGTACCAAGTTTCATCAAAATCATCCAAAGGGTTTAGGAGTTGCGAAGACAATTTAAAGGGACAGACAGACAGACAACAGTGGTATAGCATAATAGGCCCACATTTTTATGTAGGCGTATAAAAATTAAAAATCCCTGCTGTACTTGAACCTGCAAATAAGCAGTCAACATGTTAACCGACTGAGCTACCAAGTCACATTATTAAATTTAAAAAGAATATACAAATATTGCTCATATTCTTATTTTCATTCATGTTTTAAAAGGAAGTCGGCCATTATGATGATGCAGTATACCTCCTTAAATCTTTTTTTTTATCAAGACAGGAATGATCAAGCTGTCAACATATTCTTTATTGCACATCTGAATTAGCATCAAAATGACACATATTGCACATTCAGAAATCATTGTAATTCATATAATTCACATAACATAGAACAAAACAAAATGTCTTAAAAGAATTTTAAAAATTCGCATGTCTCATAATACTGTTACTCTCACATGTTCATTGAGTGAATCTAAAGTTTCAAGACTGTAAAACATAACAGCCATAATATTACGAGTCAGACTCATTATGATTAAGTTTGAAGACTGTACATAACAAAACATTCGTACAAAATGTATAACAAAACAGCCGCGCATTACGAGTCTGACTCGTCATGATTCAGCTGTAACTTTCCGTTCTCTAAATTCGTATCATAACGATATGATGTGTTTTCAAAGCTGAGTGAGGTCTCGCCTCCCCCCTGTCGCCTCCTTTTGAAGACAATAAGTACAGCTACTATGACGACGGCAACAATAATGGCGGCAATGAGGATGCCTGCTATACCTCCACCACTTAAAGCTGTCAATCCACCACTGCTTTTTGATGCACCTGTACATTAATTTAACGAAAATCTCTTCAAGTATCTCTTCAAATTTAATGACTATGACACATGAATACATGAAACATTTTCTAACCCAAAAGAAATTTATTTTCCAATTTTTTCAACAACATGATAATATTTTTGACATTATGAAATAATGTGAAAGGTGATTATACAATGAAGTCAAAATAACTCCAACTACTTAACATTTATACTCCTATTAAATCTAATTTGCCATCTCAACAATAAATGATTAAAAGTAAAATTTGAATTTATTTTAGTACTACTTGGTTTAGCATACATGTACCTCCCTACTTCCTAACTTGTTCATAAATTTTCAAAGGATTTTTTCTGACAATTGATTACAAAACAATAAACATATCACCAATATATCAGGAGAGTGCACACATGAATTTATCTGGTTGAACGGTTTTGACCTCGTGGTGGTCATTATCAGAATTGTTCACTGAAAATATACCTTATTTCCTAACATACAATGTTATTTCTGAAAGAGATTTGTAAGAGTAGTCTCCCTTGTCTTACAGAATCCCCCCCCATGCTATCTCACAACTGATATGAAGTAAATCCTGATAGTTATTCTGAAGTGAGACTAAACATGATTTTTTAAATTTTGAAATATAGCTGCAACATCACTAATTCAATCAATCTACCTGCAATGGAATGCTTTAATAATTTATCAAACTCACCCATATAATTTATAAGAAAATTTTTATATCCCTTCTGATTCTCCATTTTCCCTTACAAGTTTTTTTTTTAAGCCATGTTTGGTTTTAAGGAATCTTTCTACATTTACATTGATTGATGAGCTGCAATGACTGCATATTTTCAATCCTCTCTAACTTTATAGAGATAATATTTACTCACCGGTAGCACTCGGCCCAGTGTAGGGGGCGGGAGTTGGAATGGTGGGCAATGTCTTTGTACTTCTGTTGATTGTTGTACTTCTGTTGATTGTTGGAGTGGTACCACTGCGTCCCTGGGTGGAGATCTTGATTGGTGGAGTCACCATTGTCACGGTGTTGCTAGGGGAGGGGAACGTGAAGATTGAGGGTGGTGGTAAGGTCTGGGTGTTTGTCACTGGTAAAAAAAACAAAATTATTAGTGGGACTTCCCTACCAATATCTAGATAACTCATCCAGGATACAAGTTTGTTGTAGTTGAAAATCTGTATCATGTTATGGTGTGGTCAATCTGTTCTCTTGAGACAGTAAAATAAGTTTCTGTAAGTAAAAATGACAGAGATATTATTTGAAAGATTTTTGATTAGAATTACTATTATTATTATTTAATACTCTATTCCCTTCTCCTGTTCTAGATAAGGCAAGACATGTTTATAATGAAAACTAAGTAAATTCACAATCAACATGAATTTAAAGCTATATGTGATCTCCAAAAGAAAAAGAGAAGACAAAAATAAGATGTGTTTGAGAAACGCTATGTCACTGGTGGCAGCAAAACAACAAACGAAAGGTCTGGCCATATGGAATCTATATACAAAATATGAAGCCCCACTTCAAATAGTTCAGGAGATATTGCCTAAGTTAACTTTCCTTAAATATAGGTCAAAACCTTATAGTATTGAAAGAAAGGTCTCGTCACAGGTACATGTAATATATATATATATGAAATATGAAATCCCTATCACTCAGCATGCAAAAGTTATGAGCAATGTTAAAGTTTCTGACAGACAAATAGACGACAAAAACATTATGCCATCTGATCCTCTGTATGGGGACATAAAAATTTGTGCATTAGAATATTCTCTGAAACTATATGGAATTCCGATTACGACACACTTTGTGCCTGCTATATCCGTGTTGTACTGTATAATTCTTAGGCTGTAATACCTGCGTTCCTCTGACAGATATAGCCACGTTTCTGTGTACAGTCCAGGTCGTTCCATTTCCCGTTCCAGACGTGAATCTCCACACAGTTCTCATCATTACCCCACTGGTCATGTGACGAGGGCTCATTCTGGTCCCAGTTCAGGAAGTTTGTGGGACTCTGGTCTGACCAGCTAAACCCAGCTGCAAGAAAAGTGCATGTTCAACAGTGACAGAGATTTTATAGAAATTGTCATTTACTCCCTCCATGACCACCCCTAACAATTTCACAATTCTTTCATTCAAATCTAAAGTTGTAACAGGAAAAGTAAAGCATAATAAACATTTGAACAAAGGCCTCCTTCACTCAGAACAGGTGCTCTGACATGTTCCAAACAACTTGTGTAAAATTCTTAACCTTGTACACAGTACTTACTTGATGAAGATTTGTGAAGTCCTGCCCAGAAGCCCTCTGCCTGTACTGAGTATTTTGTCTGGATGGT